>NW_026734879.1:0-211035 GCF_949786415.1 Peromyscus eremicus | reverse complement strand
CGTGTAAGGCAAGATAGCGTTTGTTTCCCAGTCCTTAGTGGAGTTGAATCACATGCAGTTTCTGGTCCTACGAGCAAGAGTTGTTTTCTGGTAAGAAGAGTCACTATTGCACTCCCATTGCTGTACACAGTGCAAATAGCACTCGCATCTGTTACCAGCAAGTACAGTGTATTGGACTGAAGAGGAGCTACTGTTCTAGTCAGTTTCCTAAGCAGAGTTGAACTAGATATGGCCCGTGTGTGTAGGAAGCACAGTTCTTTTGTTCTGAGCAAGCTCACTGTTCTGGCGCTATAGGAAGCACAGTAGAGTAGAAGAGTGCTCTTTTCTCAAAAGCAGAGTGTTTTTCTTGTAAGGTGAGCTAGCGTTTGTTTCCCAGTCCTAAATGGAGTTGAATCCCATGCAGTTTCTGGTCCTATGAGCAAGAGTCGTTTTCTGGTAAGAAGAGACACTATTGTGCTCCCATTGCTGTACACAGTGTAAATAGCACTCGCGTCTGTTCCCAGCAAATACAGTGTATTGGACTGAAGAAGAGCTACTGTTCTTGTCAGTTTCCTAAGCAGAGTTGAACTAGATATGGCCCGTGTGTGTAGGAAGCACAGTTCTTTTGTTCTGAGCAAGCTCTCTCTTCTGGCCCTATAGGAAACACAGTAGAGGAGAAGAGTGCTCTTTTCTCAAAAGCAGAGTGTGTTTCTTGTAAGGCGAGCTAGCGTTTATTTCCCAGTCATAAATGGAGTCGAATAACATGCAGTTTCCGGTCCTACAAGCAAGAGTTGTTTTCTGGTAAGGGAAGTCACTATTGTGCTCCCATTGTCATACACAGTGCAAATAGCACTGGCGTCTGTTCCCAGCAAGTACAGTGTATTGGACTGAAGAAGAGCTACTGTTCATGTCAGTTTCCTATGCAGAGTTGAACTAGATATGGCCCGTGTGTGTATGAAGCACATTATTTTGTTCTGAGCAAGCTCACTGTTCTGGCCCTATAGGAAACACAGTAGAGTAGAAGAGTGTTCTTTTCTCAAAAGCAGAGTGTGTTTCTTGTAAGGCAAGCTATCGTTTGTTTCACAGTCCTAAAGGAGTTGAGTCCCAAGCAGTTTGTGGTCCTAGGACCAAGAGTTGCTTTGTGGTAACAAGAGTCACTTTTGTGCTCCCATTGTCATACACAGTGCAAATAGCACTGGCGTCTGTTCCCAGCAAGTACAGTGTATTGGACTGAAGAAGAGCTACTGTTCTTGTCAGTTTCCTAAGCAGAGTTGAACTAGATATGGCCCGTGTGTGTAGGAAGCACAGTTCTTTTATTCTGAGCAAGCTCTCTCTTCTGGCCCTATAGGAAACACAGTAGAGGAGAAGAGTGCTCTTTTCTCAAAAGCAGAGTGTGTTTCTTGTAAGGCGAGCTAGCGTTTATTTCCCAGTCGTAAATGGAGTCGAATAACATGCAGTTTCCGGTCCTACGAGCAAGAGTTGTTTTCTGGTAAGGGAAGTCACTATTGCGCTCCCATTGTCATACACAGTGAAATAGCACTGGCGTCTGTTCCCAGCAAGTACAGTGTATTGGACTGAAGAAGAGCTACTGTTCATGTCAGTTTCTTATGCAGAGTTGAACTAGATATGGCCCGTGTGTGTATGAAGCACATTATTTTGTTCTGAGCAAGCTCACTGTTCTGGCCCTATAGGAAACACAGTAGAGTAGAAGAGTGTTCTTTTCTCAAAAGCAGAGTGTGTTTCTTGTAAGGCAAGCTATCGTTTGTTTCACAGTCCTAAAAGGAGTTGAGTCCCAAGCAGTTTGTGGTCCTAGGACCAAGAGTTGCTTTGTGGTAACAAGAGTCACTTTTGTGCTCCCATTGTCATACACAGTGCAAATAGCACTGGCGTCTTTTCACAGCAAGTACAGTGTATTGGACTGAAGGGGATCTACTGTTCTTGTCAGTTTCCTAAGCAGAATTGAACTAGATATGGCCTGTGTGTGTAGGAAGCACAGTTCTTTTGTTCTGAGCAAGCTCACTGTTCGGACCCAATGGGAAACACAGTAGAGTAGAAGTGTGGCCCTTTTCTCAAAAGCAGAGCTTGTTTCGTGTAAGGCAGTGTAGCCTTTGTTTCCCAGTCCTAAGTTGAGTTGAATCACATGCAGTTTCTTGTCCTAAGAGCCAGAATTGTTTTCTGATAAGAAGAGTCACTATTGCGCTCCCATTGATGTACACAGGGCTAATAGCACTCGCGTCTGTTCCCAGCAAGTACAGTGTATTGGACTGAAGAGGAGCTACTGTTCTTGTCAGTTTCCTAAGCAGAGTTGAACTAGATATCCCCCGTGTGTGCAGGAAGCACAGTTCTTTTGTTCTGAGAAAGCTCACTGTTCTAGCCCTATAGGAAAAACAGTAGAGTAGAAGATTGCTCTTTTCTCAAAAGCAGAGTGTTTCTTGTAATGCGAGCTGGTGTTTGTTTCCCAGTCGTAAATGGAGTTGAATCACATGCAGTTTCTGGTCCTACGAGCAAGAGTTGTTTTCTGGTAAGAAGAGTCACTATTGCGATCCCATTGCTGTACACAGTGCAAATAGCACTCGCGTATGTTCCCAGCAAGTACAGTGTATTGGACTGAAGAGGAGCTACTGTTCTAGTCAGTTTCCTAAGCAGAATTGAACTAGATATGGCCCGTGTGTGTAGGAAGCACAGTTCTTTTGTTCTGAGCAAGCTCACTGTTCTGGCACTTTAGGAAACACAGTAGAGTAGAAGAGTGCTCTTTTCTCAAAAGCAGAGTGTGTTTCTTGTAAGGCGAGCTTGCGTTTGTTTCTCAGTCCTAAATGGAGTTGAATCACATGCAGTTTCTTGTCCTACGAGCAAGAGTTGTTTTCTGGTAAGAAGAGTCACTATTGCGCTCCCATTGTCATACACAGGGCAAAGAGCACTAGCGACTGTTCCCAGCATGTACAGTGTGTTGGACTGAAGAGGATCTACTGTTCTTGTCAGTTTTCGACGCAGAGTTGAACTAGATATGGCCCATGTGTGTAGGAAGCACAGTTCTTTTGTTCTGAGCAAGCTCACTGTTCTGGCCGCTTAGGAAACAGCTAGCTCGCCTTACAAGAAACACACTCTGATTTTGAGAAAAGAGCACTCTTCTACTCTACTGTGTTTCCTATGGGGTCCGAATAGTGAGCTTGCTCAGAACAAAAGAAATCTGCTTCCTACACACACGGGCCATATCTAGTTCAACTCTGCTAAGGAAACTGACAAGAATGGTAGCTCCTCTTCAGTCCAATACACTGTACTAGCTGGGAACAGACGCGAGTGCTATTTCCACTGTGTATGGTAATAGGAGCGCAATAGTGACTCTTCTTATCAGAAAACACCTCTTACTGGTAGGACCAGAAACTGCATGGGATTCAACTCCATTTCTGACTAGGAAACAAACGCTAGCTCGCCTTACAAGAAACACACTCCGCTTTTGAGAAATGATCACTCTTCTACTCTACAGTGTTTCCTATAGGGCCAAAACAGTTAGCTTGCTTAGAACAAAAGAACTGTGCTTCCTACACACACGGGCCATATCTAGTTCAATTCTGCTTACGAAAATGAAAAGAACAGTAGATCCTCTTCAGTCCAATACACTGTACTTGCTGGGAACAGACGCCAGTGCTATTTTCCCTGTGCATGACAATGGGAGCACAATAGTGACTCTTCTTACCAGAAAACAACTCTTGCTCATAGGACCAAAAACTGCATGTGATTCAACTCCATTTAGGACTGGGAAACAAATGCTAGCTTGACTTACAAGAAACACACTCTGCTTTTGAGAAAAGAGCAGTCTTCTGCTCTACTGTTTTTCCTATGGGGTCCGAACAGTGAGCTTGCTCAGAACAAAAGAACTGTGCTTCCTACACACACGGGCCATATCTAGTTCAACTCTGCTTAGGATACTGACAAGAAAGGTAGATCCTCTTCAGTCCAATACACTGTACTTGCTGGGATTAGACGCCAGTGCTATTTGCCTTGTGTATGACAATGGGAGCACAATAGTGACTCTTCTTACCAGAAAACAACTCTTGCTGGTAGGACCAGAAACTGCATGTGATTCAACTCTATTTAGGACTTGGAAACAAACGCTAGCTCAACTTACAAGAAACACACTCTGCTTTTGGGAAAAGAGCACTCTTCTACTCCACTGTGTTTCCTATAGGGCCAGAAAAGTAAGCTTGCTCAGAACAAAAGAACTGTGTTTCCTACACACATGGGCCATATCTAGTTCCACTCTGCTTAGGAAACTGACAAGAACAGTAGCTCCTCTTCAGTCCAATACACTGCACTTGCTGGGAACAGACACGAGTGCTATATGTACTGTGTATGGCAATGGGAGCACAATAGTGACTTTCCTTACCAAAAAAAAACTCTTGCTCGTAGGACCAAAAACTGCATGTGATTCAACTCCATTTAGGACTGGGAAACAAACGCTAGCTCGCCTTACAAGAAACACTCTCTGCTTTTGAGAAAAGAGCACTCTTCTACTCGACTGTGTTTCCTATGGGGTCCGAACAGTGAGCTTGCTCAGAACAAAAGAACTGTGCTTCCTACACACACGGGCCATATCTAGTTCAACTCTGCTTAGGAAACTGACAAAAACAGTAGCTCCGCTTCAGTCCAATACACTGTACTTGTTGGAAACTTACGCGAGTGCTATTTGTACTGTGTATGGCAATGGGAGCACAGTAGTGACTTTCCTTACCAGAAAACAACTCTTGCTCGTAGGACCAAAAACTGCATGTGATTCAACTCCATTTAGGACTGGGAAACAAACGCTAGCTCAACTTACAAGAAACACACTCTGCTTTTGAGAAAAGAGGACTCTTCTACTCTACTGTGTTTCCTATAGGGCCAGAACAGTTAGTTTGCTCAGAAAAAAGAACTGTGCTTCCTACAAATACAGCCTTATCTAGTTCAGTTCGGCTTAGGAAAGTGACCAGAACAGTAGGTCCTCTTCAGTCCAATACACTGTACATGCTGGGAACAGACGCCAGTGCTATTTGCCCTGTGTATGACAGTGGGAGCACAATAGTGACTCTTCTTACCACAAAACAACTTTGCTCGTAGGACAAGAAACTGCATGTGATTCAACTCCATTTAGACTGGGAAACAAATGCTAGCTCACCTTACAAGAAACACAGTCTGCTTTGGAGAAAAGAGCACTCTTCTACTCTACTGTGTATCCTATGGAATCCGAACAGTGAGCTTGCTCAGAATAAAAGAACTGTGCTTCCTACACACACGGGCCATATTAGTTCAACTCTGCTTAGGAAACTGACAAGAACAGTAGCTCCGCTTCAGTCCAATACACTGTACTAGCTGGGAACAGACGCGAGTGCTATTTGTACTGTGTATGACAATGGGAGCGCAATAGTGACTCTTCTTACCAGAAAGCAACTCTTGCTCGTAGGACAAGAAACTGCATGTAATTCAACTCCATTTAGGGTTAGGAAACAAAAGCTAGCTCGCTTACTAGAAACACACTCTGCTTTTGAGAAAAGAGCACTCTTCTACTCTACTGTGTATCCTATGGGATCCGAACAGTGAGCTTGCTCAGAACAAAAGAACTGTGCTTCCTACACACACGGGCCATATCTAGTTCAACTCTGCTTAGGAAACTGACAAGAACAGTAGCTCCTCTTCAGTCCAATACACTGTACTTGCTGGGAACAGACGCGAGTGCTATTTGCACTGTGTATGGCAATGGGAGCACAATAGTGACTTTCCTTACCAGAAAACAACTCTTGCTCGTAGGACCAAAAACTGCATGTGATTAAACTCCATTTAGGACTGGGAAACAAACGCTAGCTCGCCGAACAAAAAACACACTCTGCTTTTGAGAAAAGAGCACTCTTCTACTCTACTGTGTTTCCTATAGGGCCAGAACACTGAATTTGCTCAGAACAAAAGAACTGTGCTTTCTACAAATACGGCCATATCTAATTCAATTCTGCTTAGGAAACTGACAAGAACAGTAGATCCTCTTCAGTCCAATACACTGGACATGCTGGGAACAGACGCCAGTGCTATTTGCCCTGTGTATGACAATGGGAGCACAATAGTGACTCTTCTTACCAGAAAACAACTCTTGCTCGTAGGACAAGAAACTGCATGTGATTCAACTCCATTTAGACTGGGAAACAAATGCTAGCTCACCTTACAAGAAACACAGTCTGCTTTGGAGGAAAGAGCACTCTTCTACTCTACTGTGTATCCTATGGAATCCGAACAGTGAGCTTGCTCAGAATAAAAGAACTGTGCTTCCTACACACACGGGCCATATTAGTTCAACTCTGCTTAGGAAACTGACAAGAACAGTAGCTCCGCTTCAGTCCAATACACTGTACTTGCTGGGAACAGACACGAGTGCTATTTGTACTGTGTATGACAATGGGAGCACAATAGTGACTCTTCTTACCAGAAAGCAACTCTTGCTCATAGGACCAGAAACTGCATGTGATTCAACTCTATTTAGGGTTGGGAAACAAAAGCTAGCTCGCTTACAAGAAACACACTCTGCTTTTGAGAAAAGAGCACTCTTCTACTCTACTGTGTATCCTATGGGATCCGAACAGTGAGCTTGCTCAGAACAAAGAACTGTGCTTCCTACACACACGGGCCATATCTAGTTCAACTCTGCTTAGGAAACTGACAAGAACAGTAGCTCTGCTTCAGTCCAATACACTGTACTTGCTGGGAACAGACGCCAGTGCTATTTGCACTGTGTATGGCAATGGGAGCACAATAGTGACTTTCCTTACCAGAAAACAACTCTTGCTTGTAGGACCAAAAACTGCATGTGATTCAACTCCATTTAGGACTGGGAAACAAACGCTAGCTCGCCGAACAAGAAACACACTCTGCTTTTGAGAAAAGAGCACTCTTCTACTCTACTGTGTTTCCTATAGGGCCAGAACACAGAGTTTGCTCAGAACAAAAAACTGTGCTTCCTACAAATACGGCCATATCTAATTCAATTCTGCTTAGGAAACTGACAAGAACAGTAGATCCTCTTCAGTCCAATACACTGGACATGCTGGGAACAGACGCCAGTGCTATTTGCCCTGTGTATGACAATGGGAGCACTATAGTGACTCTTCTTACCAAAAACAACTCTTGCTCGTAGGAAAAGAAACTGCATGTGATTCAACTCCATTTAGGACAGGGAACCAAACGCTAGCTCACCTTACAAGAAACATACTCTGCTTTTGATAAAAGAGCACTCGTCTACTCTACTGTGTTTCCAATGGAGTCCGAACAGTGAGCTTGCTCAGAACAAAAGAACTGTGCTTCCTACACACAGGGGCCATATCTAGTTCAACTATGCTTAGGAAACTGACATGAAGAGTAGCTCCGCTTCAGTCCAATACACTGTACTTGCTCGGAACAGACGCCAGTGCTATTTGCCCTGTGTATGACAATGGGAGCGCAATAGTGACTCTTCTTACCAGAAAAAAACTCTTGCTCGTAGGACCAGAAACTGCATGGGATTCAACTCCACTTAGGACTGGGAAACAATCGCTAGCTCGCCTTACAAGAAACACACTCTGCTTTTGAGAAAAGAGCAGTCTTCTACTCTACTGTGTTTCCTATGGGGACCGAACAGTGAGCTTGCTCAGAACAAAAGAACTGTGTTTCCTACACACATGGGCCATATCTAGTTCAACTCTGCTTAGGAAACTGACAAGAACAGTAGCTCCTCTTCAGTCCAATACACTGCACTTGCTGGGAACAGACGCGAGTGCTATATGTACTGTGTATGGCAATGGGAGCACAATAGTGACTTTCCTTACCAAAAAAAAACTCTTGCTCGTAGGACCAAAAACTGCATGTGATTCAACTCCATTTAGGACTGGGAAACAAACGCTAGCTCGCCTTACAAGAAACACTCTCTGCTTTTGGGAAAAGTGCAGTCTTCTACTAGACTGTGTTTCCTATGGGGTCCGAACAGTGAGCTTGCTCAGAACAAAAGTACTGTGCTTCCTACACACACCGGCCATATCTAGTTCAACTCTGCTTAGGAAACTGACAAAAACAGTAGCTCCGCTTCAGTCCAATACACTGTACTTGTTGGGAACAGTCGCGAGTGCTATTTGTACTTTGTATGGCAATTGGAGCACAATAGTGACTTTCCTTACCAGAAAACAACTCTTGCTTGTAGGACCAAAAACTGCATGTGATTCAACTCCATTTAGGACTGGGAAACAAACGCTAGCTCAACTTACAAGAAACACAGTCTGCTTTGGAGAAAAGAGCACTCTTCTACTCTACTGTGTATCCTATGGAACCCGAACAGTGAGCTTGCTCCGAACAAAAGAACTGTGCTTCCTACACACACGGGCCATATTAGTTCAACTCTGCTTAGGAAACTGACAAGAACAGTAGCTCCGCTTCAGTCCAATACACTGTACTTGCTGGGAACAGACGCGAGTGCTATTTGTACTGTGTATGACAATGGGAGCGCAATAGTGACTCTTCTTACCAGAAAGCAACTCTTGCTCGTAGGACAAGAAACTGCATGTAATTCAACTCCATTTAGGGTTGGGAAACAAAAGCTAGCTCGCTTACTAGAAACACACTCTGCTTTTGAGAAAAGAGCACTCTTCTACTCTACTGTGTTTCCTATAGGGCCAGAACACTGAATTTGCTCAGAACAAAAGAACTGTGCTTTCTACAAATACGGCCATATCTAATTCAATTCTGCTTAGGAAACTGACAAGAACAGTAGATCCTCTTCAGTCCAATACACTGGACATGCTGGGAACAGACGCCAGTGCTATTTGCCCTGTGTATGACAATGGGAGCACAATAGTGACTCTTCTTACCAGAAAACAACTCTTGCTCGTAGGACAAGAAACTGCATGTGATTCAACTCCATTTAGACTGGGAAACAAATGCTAGCTCACCTTACCAGAAACACAGTCTGCTTTGGAGGAAAGAGCACTCTTCTACTCTACTGTGTATCCTATGGAATCCGAACAGTGAGCTTGCTCAGAATAAAAGAACTGTGCTTCCTACACACACGGGCCATATTAGTTCAACTCTGCTTAGGAAACTGACAAGAACAGTAGCTCCGCTTCAGTCCAATACACTGTACTTGCTGGGAACAGACACGAGTGCTATTTGTACTGTGTATGACAATGGGAGCGCAATAGTGACTCTTCTTACCAGAAAGCAACTCTTGCTCGTAGGACCAGAAACTGCATGTGATTCAACTCTATTTAGGGTTGGGAAACAAAAGCTAGCTCGCTTACAAGAAACACACTCTGCTTTTGAGAAAAGAGCACTCTTCTACTCTACTGTGTATCCTATGGGATCCGAACAGTGAGCTTGCTCAGAACAAAAGAACTGTGCTTCCTACACACACGGGCCATATCTAGTTCAACTCTGCTTAGGAAACTGACAAGAACAGTAGCTCTGCTTCAGTCCAATACACTGTACTTGCTGGGAACAGACGCCAGTGCTATTTGCACTGTGTATGGCAATGGGAGCACAATAGTGACTTTCCTTACCAGAAAACAACTCTTGCTTGTAGGACCAAAAACTGCATGTGATTCAACTCCATTTAGGACTGGGAAACAAACGCTAGCTCGCCGAACAAGAAACACACTCTGCTTTTGAGAAAAGAGCACTCTTCTACTCTACTGTGTTTCCTATAGGGCCAGAACACAGAGTTTGCTCAGAACAAAAAACTGTGCTTCCTACAAATACGGCCATATCTAATTCAATTCTGCTTAGGAAACTGACAAGAACAGTAGATCCTCTTCAGTCCAATACACTGGACATGCTGGGAACAGACGCCAGTGCTATTTGCCCTGTGTATGACAATGGGAGCACAATAGTGACTCTTCTTACCAAAAACAACTCTTGCTCGTAGGACAAGAAACTGCATGTGATTCAACTCCATTTAGGACAGGGAACCAAACGCTAGCTCACCTTACAAGAAACATACTCTGCTTTTGATAAAAGAGCACTCGTCTACTCTACTGTGTTTCCAATGGAGTCCGAACAGTGAGCTTGCTCAGAAAAAAAGAACTGTGCTTCCTACACACAGGGGCCATATCTAGTTCAACTATGCTTAGGAAACTGACATGAAGAGTAGCTCCGCTTCAGTCCAATACACTGTACTTGCTGGGAACAGACACCAGTGCTATTTGCCCTGTGTATGACAATGGGAGCGCAATAGTGACTCTTCTTACCAGAAAAAAACTCTTGCTCGTAGGACCAGAAACTGCATGGGATTCAACTCCACTTAGGACTGGGAAACAATCGCTAGCTCGCCTTACAAGAAACACACTCTGCTTTTGAGAAAAGAGCACTCTTCTACTCTACTGTGTTTCCTATGGGGACCGAACAGTGAGCTTGCTCAGAACAAAAGAACTGTGTTTCCTACACACATGGGCCATATCTAGTTCAACTCTGCTTAGGAAACTGACAAGAACAGTAGCTCCTCTTCAGTCCAATACACTGCACTTGCTGGGAACAGACGCGAGTGCTATATGTACTGTGTATGGCAATGGGAGCACAATAGTGACTTTCCTTACCAAAAAAAAACTCTTGCTCGTAGAACCAAAAACTGCATGTGATTCAACTCCATTTAGGACTGGGAAACAAACGCTAGCTCGCCTTACAAGAAACACTCTCTGCTTTTGGGAAAAGTGCACTCTTCTACTAGACTGTGTTTCCTATGGGGTCCGAACAGTGAGCTTGCTCAGAACAAAAGTACTGTGCTTCCTACACACACGGGCCATATCTAGTTCAACTCTGCTTAGGAAACTGACAAAAACAGTAGCTCCGCTTCAGTCCAATACACTGTACTTGTTGGAAACTTACGCGAGTGCTATTTGTACTGTGTATGGCAATGGGAGCACAGTAGTGACTTTCCTTACCAGAAAACAACTCTTGCTCGTAGGACCAAAAACTGCATGTGATTCAACTCCATTTAGGACTGGGAAACAAACGCTAGCTCAACTTACAAGAAACACACTCTGCTTTTGAGAAAAGAGGACTCTTCTACTCTACTGTGTTTCCTATAGGGCCAGAACAGTTAGTTTGCTCAGAAAAAAGAACTGTGCTTCCTACAAATACAGCCTTATCTAGTTCAGTTCGGCTTAGGAAAGTGACCAGAACAGTAGGTCCTCTTCAGTCCAATACACTGTACATGCTGGGAACAGACGCCAGTGCTATTTGCCCTGTGTATGACAGTGGGAGCACAATAGTGACTCTTCTTACCACAAAACAACTTTGCTCGTAGGACAAGAAACTGCATGTGATTCAACTCCATTTAGACTGGGAAACAAATGCTAGCTCACCTTACAAGAAACACAGTCTGCTTTGGAGAAAAGAGCACTCTTCTACTCTACTGTGTATCCTATGGAATCCGAACAGTGAGCTTGCTCAGAATAAAAGAACTGTGCTTCCTACACACACGGGCCATATTAGTTCAACTCTGCTTAGGAAACTGACAAGAACAGTAGCTCCGCTTCAGTCCAATACACTGTACTAGCTGGGAACAGACGCGAGTGCTATTTGTACTGTGTATGACAATGGGAACGCAATAGTGACTCTTCTTACCAGAAAGCAACTCTTGCTCGTAGGACAAGAAACTGCATGTAATTCAACTCCATTTAGGGTTAGGAAACAAAAGCTAGCTCGCTTACTAGAAACACACTCTGCTTTTGAGAAAAGAGCACTCTTCTACTCTACTGTGTATCCTATGGGATCCGAACAGTGAGCTTGCTCAGAACAAAAGAACTGTGCTTCCTACACACACGGGCCATATCTAGTTCAACTCTGCTTAGGAAACTGACAAGAACAGTAGCTCCTCTTCAGTCCAATACACTGTACTTGCTGGGAACAGATGCGAGTGCTATTTGCACTGTGTATGGCAATGGGAGCACAATAGTGACTTTCCTTACCAGAAAACAACTCTTGCTCGTAGGACCAAAAACTGCATGTGATTAAACTCCATTTAGGACTGGGAAACAAACGCTAGCTCGCCGAACAAAAAACACACTCTGCTTTTGAGAAAATAGCACTCTTCTACTCTACTGTGTTTCCTATAGGGCCAGAACACTGAATTTGCTCAGAACAAAAGAACTGTGCTTTCTACAAATACGGCCATATCTAATTCAATTCTGCTTAGGAAACTGACAAGAACAGTAGATCCTCTTCAGTCCAATACACTGGACATGCTGGGAACAGACGCCAGTGCTATTTGCCCTGTGTATGACAATGGGAGCACAATAGTGACTCTTCTTACCAGAAAACAACTCTTGCTCGTAGGACAAGAAACTGCATGTGATTCAACTCCATTTAGACTGGGAAACAAATGCTAGCTCACCTTACCAGAAACACAGTCTGCTTTGGAGGAAAGAGCACTCTTCTACTCTACTGTGTATCCTATGGAATCCGAACAGTGAGCTTGCTCAGAATAAAAGAACTGTGCTTCCTACACACACGGGCCATATTAGTTCAACTCTGCTTAGGAAACTGACAAGAACAGTAGCTCCGCTTCAGTCCAATACACTGTACTTGCTGGGAACAGACACGAGTGCTATTTGTACTGTGTATGACAATGGGAGCACAATAGTGACTCTTCTTACCAGAAAGCAACTCTTGCTCGTAGGACCAGAAACTGCATGTGATTCAACTCTATTTAGGGTTGGGAAACAAAAGCTAGCTCGCTTACAAGAAACACACTCTGCTTTTGAGAAAAGAGCACTCTTCTACTCTACTGTGTATCCTATGGGATCCGAACAGTGAGCTTGCTCAGAACAAAGAACTGTGCTTCCTACACACACGGGCCATATCTAGTTCAACTCTGCTTAGGAAACTGACAAGAACAGTAGCTCTGCTTCATTCCAATACACTGTACTTGCTGGGAACAGACGCAGTGCTATTTGCACTGTGTATGGCAATGGGAGCACAATAGTGACTTTCCTTACCAGAAAACAACTCTTGCTTGTAGGACCAAAAACTGCATGTGATTCAACTCCATTTAGGACTGGGAAACAAACGCTAGCTCGCCGAACAAGAAACACACTCTGCTTTTGAGAAAAGAGCACTCTTCTACTCTACTGTGTTTCCTATAGGGCCAGAACACAGAGTTTGCTCAGAACAAAAAACTGTGCTTCCTACAAATACGGCCATATCTAATTCAATTATGCTTAGGAAACTGACAAGAACACTAGATCCTCTTCAGTCCAATACACTGGACATGCTGGGAACAGACGCCAGTGCTATTTGCCCTGTGTATGACAATGGGAGCACTATAGTGACTCTTCTTACCAAAAACAACTATTGCTCGTAGGAAAAAGAAACTGCATGTGATTCAACTCCATTTAGGACAGGGAACCAAACGCTAGCTCACCTTACAAGAAACATACTCTGCTTTTGATAAAAGAGCACTCGTCTACTCTACTGTGTTTCCAATGGAGTCCGAACAGTGAGCTTGCTCAGAACAAAAGAACTGTGCTTCCTACACACAGGGGCCATATCTAGTTCAACTATGCTTAGGAAACTGACATGAAGAGTAGCTCCGCGTCAGTCCAATACACTGTACTTGCTGGGAACAGACGCCAGTGCTATTTGCCCTGTGTATGACAATGGGAGCGCAATAGTGACTCTTCTTACCAGAAAAAAACTCTTGCTCGTAGGACCAGAAACTGCATGGGATTCAACTCCACTTAGGACTGGGAAACAATCGCTAGCTCGCCTTACAAGAAACACACTCTGCTTTTGAGAAAAGAGCAGTCTTCTACTCTACTGTGTTTCCTATGGGGACCGAACAGTGAGCTTGCTCAGAACAAAAGAACTGTGTTTCCTACACACATGGGCCATATCTAGTTCAACTCTGCTTAGGAAACTGACAAGAACAGTAGCTCCTCTTCAGTCCAATACACTGCACTTGCTGGGAACAGACGCGAGTGCTATATGTACTGTGTATGGCAATGGGAGCACAATAGTGACTTTCCTTACCAAAAAAAAACTCTTGCTCGTAGGACCAAAAACTGCATGTGATTCAACTCCATTTAGGACTGGGAAACAAACGCTAGCTCGCCTTACAAGAAACACTCTCTGCTTTTGGGAAAAGTGCAGTCTTCTACTAGACTGTGTTTCCTATGGGGTCCGAACAGTGAGCTTGCTCAGAACAAAAGTACTGTGCTTCCTACACACACCGGCCATATCTAGTTCAACTCTGCTTAGGAAACTGACAAAAACAGTAGCTCCGCTTCAGTCCAATACACTGTACTTGTTGGGAACAGTCGCGAGTGCTATTTGTACTGTGTATGGCAATTGGAGCACAATAGTGACTTTCCTTACCAGAAAACAACTCTTGCTTGTAGGACCAAAAACTGCATGTGATTCAACTCCATTTAGGACTGGGAAACAAACGCTAGCTCAACTTACAAGAAACACAGTCTGCTTTGGAGAAAAGAGCACTCTTCTACTCTACTGTGTATCCTATGGAACCCGAACAGTGAGCTTGCTCCGAACAAAAGAACTGTGCTTCCAACACACACGGGCCATATTAGTTCAACTCTGCTTAGGAAACTGACAAGAACAGTAGCTCCGCTTCAGTCCAATACACTGTACTTGCTGGGAACAGACGCGAGTGCTATTTGTACTGTGTATGACAATGGGAGCGCAATAGTGACTCTTCTTACCAGAAAGCAACTCTTGCTCATAGGACAAGAAACTGCATGTAATTCAACTCCATTTAGGGTTGGGAAACAAAAGCTAGCTCGCTTACTAGAAACACACTCTGCTTTTGAGAAAAGAGCACTCTTCTACTCTACTGTGTATCCTATGGGATCCGAACAGTGAGCTTGCTCAGAACAAAAGAACTGTGCTTCCTACACACACGGGCCATATCTAGTTCAACTCTGCTTAGGAAACTGACAAGAACAGTAGCTCCTCTTCAGTCCAATACACTGTACTTGCTGGGAACAGACGCGAGTGCTATTTGCACTGTGTATGGCAATGGGAGCACAATAGTGACTTTCCTTACCAGAAAACAACTCTTGCTCGTAGGACCAAAAACTGCATGTGATTAAACTCCATTTAGGACTGGGAAACAAACGCTAGCTCGCCGAACAAAAAACACACTCTGCTTTTGAGAAAAGAGCACTCTTCTACTCTACTGTGTTTCCTATAGGGCCAGAACACTGAATTTGCTCAGAACAAAAGAACTGTGCTTTCTACAAATACGGCCATATCTAATTCAATTCTGCTTAGGAAACTGACAAGAACAGTAGATCCTCTTCAGTCCAATACACTGGACATGCTGGGAACAGACGCCAGTGCTATTTGCCCTGTGTATGACAATGGGAGCACAATAGTGACTCTTCTTACCAGAAAACAACTCTTGCTCGTAGGACAAGAAACTGCATGTGATTCAACTCCATTTAGACTGGGAAACAAATGCTAGCTCACCTTACCAGAAACACAGTCTGCTTTGGAGGAAAGAGCACTCTTCTACTCTACTGTGTATCCTATGGAATCCGAACAGTGAGCTTGCTCAGAATAAAAGAACTGTGCTTCCTACACACACGGGCCATATTAGTTCAACTCTGCTTAGGAAACTGACAAGAACAGTAGCTCCGCTTCAGTCCAATACACTGTACTTGCTGGGAACAGACACGAGTGCTATTTGTACTGTGTATGACAATGGGAGCACAATAGTGACTCTTCTTACCAGAAAGCAACTCTTGCTCGTAGGACCAGAAACTGCATGTGATTCAACTCTATTTAGGGTTGGGAAACAAAAGCTAGCTCGCTTACAAGAAACACACTCTGCTTTTGAGAAAAGAGCACTCTTCTACTCTACTGTGTATCCTATGGGATCCGAACAGTGAGCTTGCTCAGAACAAAAGAACTGTGCTTCCTACACACACGGGCCATATCTAGTTCAACTCTGCTTAGGAAACTGACAAGAACAGTAGCTCTGCTTCAGTCCAATACACTGTACTTGCTGGGAACAGACGCCAGTGCTATTTGCACTGTGTATGGCAATGGGAGCACAATAGTGACTTTCCTTACCAGAAAACAACTCTTGCTTGTAGGACCAAAAACTGCATGTGATTCAACTCCATTTAGGACTGGGAAACAAACGCTAGCTCGCCGAACAAGAAACACACTCTGCTTTTGAGAAAAGAGCACTCTTCTACTCTACTGTGTTTCCTATAGGGCCAGAACACAGAGTTTGCTCAGAACAAAAAACTGTGCTTCCTACAAATACGGCCATATCTAATTCAATTCTGCTTAGGAAACTGACAAGAACAGTAGATCCTCTTCAGTCCAATACACTGGACATGCTGGGAACAGACGCCAGTGCTATTTGCCCTGTGTATGACAATGGGAGCACAATAGTGACTCTTCTTACCAAAAACAACTCTTGCTCGTAGGACAAGAAACTGCATGTGATTCAACTCCATTTAGGACAGGGAACCAAACGCTAGCTCACCTTACAAGAAACATACTCTGCTTTTGATAAAAGAGCACTCGTCTACTCTACTGTGTTTCCAATGGAGTCCGAACAGTGAGCTTGCTCAGAACAAAAGAACTGTGCTTCCTACACACAGGGGCCATATCTAGTTCAACTATGCTTAGGAAACTGACATGAAGAGTAGCTCCGCTTCAGTCCAATACACTGTACTTGCTGGGAACAGACACCAGTGCTATTTGCCCTGTGTATGACAATGGGAGCGCAATAGTGACTCTTCTTACCAGAAAAAAACTCTTGCTCGTAGGACCAGAAACTGCATGGGATTCAACTCCACTTAGGACTGGGAAACAATCGCTAGCTCGCCTTACAAGAAACACACTCTGCTTTTGAGAAAAGAGCACTCTTCTACTCTACTGTGTTTCCAATGGGGACCGAACAGTGAGCTTGCTCAGAACAAAAGAACTGTGTTTCCTACACACATGGGCCATATCTAGTTCAACTCTGCTTAGGAAACTGACAAGAACAGTAGCTCCTCTTCAGTCCAATACACTGCACTTGCTGGGAACAGACGCGAGTGCTATATGTACTGTGTATGGCAATGGGAGCACAATAGTGACTTTCCTTACCAAAAAAAAACTCTTGCTCGTAGAACCAAAAACTGCATGTGATTCAACTCCATTTAGGACTGGGAAACAAACGCTAGCTCGCCTTACAAGAAACACTCTCTGCTTTTGGGAAAAGTGCACTCTTCTACTAGACTGTGTTTCCTATGGGGTCCGAACAGTGAGCTTGCTCAGAACAAAAGTACTGTGCTTCCTACACACACGGGCCATATCTAGTTCAACTCTGCTTAGGAAACTGACAAAAACAGTAGCTCCGCTTCAGTCCAATACACTGTACTTGTTGGGAACAGTCGCGAGTGCTATTTGTACTGTGTATGGCAATTGGAGCACAATAGTGACTTTCCTTACCAGAAAACAACTCTTGCTTGTAGGACCAAAAACTGCATGTGATTCAACTCCATTTAGGACTGGGAAACAAACGCTAGCTCAACTTACAAGAAACACAGTCTGCTTTGGAGAAAAGAGCACTCTTCTACTCTACTGTGTATCCTATGGAACCCGAACAGTGAGCTTGCTCCGAACAAAAGAACTGTGCTTCCTACACACATGGGCCATATTAGTTCAACTCTGCTTAGGAAACTGACAAGAACAGTAGCTCCGCTTCAGTCCAATACACTGTACTTGCTGGGAACAGACGCGAGTGCTATTTGTACTGTGTATGGCAATGGGAGCGCAATAGTGACTCTTCTTACCAGAAAACAAATCTTGCTCGTAGGACAAGAAACTGCGTGTGATTCAACTCCATTTAGGGTTGGGAAACAAAAGCTAGCTCGCCTTACAAGAAACACACTCTGCTTTTGAGAAAAGAGCACTCTTCTACTCTACTGTGTATCCTATGGGATCCGAACAGTGAGCTTGCTCAGAACAAAAGAACTGTGCTTCCTACACACACGGGCCATATCTAATTCAACTCTGCTTAGGAAACTGACAAGAACAGTAGCTCTGCTTCAGTCCAATACACTGTACTTGCTGGGAACAGACGCCAGTGCTATTTGCACTGTGTATGGCAATGGGAGCACAATAGTGACTTTCCTTACCAGAAAACAACTCTTGCTCGTAGGACCAAAAACTGCATGTGATTCAACTCCATTTAGGACTGGGAAACAAACGCTAGCTCGCCTTACAAGAAACACACTCTGCTTTTGAGAAAAGAGCACTCTTCTACTCTACTGTGTTTCCTATAGGGCCAGAACACTGAGTTTGCTCAGAACAAAAAACTGTGCTTCCTACAAATACGGCCATATCTAATTCAATTCTGCTTAGGAAACTGACAAGAACAGTAGATCCTCTTCAGTCCAATACACTGGACATGCTGGGAACAGACACCAGTGCTATTTGCCCTGTGTATGACAATGGGAGCACAATAGTGACTCTTCTTACCAGAAAACAACTCTTGCTCGTAGGACAAGAAACTGCATGTGATTCAACTCAATTTAGGACAAGGAACCAAACGCTAGCTCGCCTTACAAGAAACATACTCTGCTTTTGAAAAAAGAGCAGTCTTCTACTCTACTGTGTTTCCTAGGGGGTCCGAAGAGTGAGCTTGCTCAGAACAAAAGAACTGTGCTTCCTACAAACACGGGCCATATCTAGTACATCTCTGCTTAGGAAACTGACAAGAACAGTAGCTCCTCTTCAGTCCAATACACTGTACTTGATGGGAACAGACGCGAGTGCTATTTGCACTGTGTATGCCAATGGGAGCACAATGGTGACTTTCCTTACCAGAAAACAACTCTTGCTCGTAGGACCAAAAACTGCATGTGATTCAACACCAGTTAGGACTGGGAAACAAACGCTAGCTCGCCTTACAAGAAACAAACTCTGCTTTTGAGAAATGATCACTCTTCTACTCTACTGTGTTTCCTATAGGGCCAAAACAGTTAGCTTGCTCAGAACAAAAGAACTGTGCTTCCTACACACACGGGTCATATCTAGTTCAACTCTGCTTAGGAAACTGACATGAACAGTAGATCCTCTTCAGTCCAATACACTGTACATGCTGGGAACAGATGCCAGTGCTATTTGCCCTGTGTATGACAATGGGAGCACAATAGTGACTCTTCTTAGCAGAAAACAACTCTTACTCGTAGGACAAGAAACTGCATGTAATTCATCTCCATTTAGGTTTGGGAAATAAACGCTAGCTCGCCTTACAAGAAACACACTCTGCTTTTGAGAAAAGAGCAGTCTTCTACTCTACTGTGTTTCCTATGGGGTCCGAACAGTGAGCTTTTTCAGAACAAAAGAACTGTGTTTCCTACACACATGGGCCATATCTAGTTCAACTCTGCTTAGGAAACTGACAAGAACAGTAGCTCCTCTTCAGTCCAATACACTGCACTTGCTGGGAACAGACGCGAGTGCTATTTGTACTGTGTATGGCAATGGGAGCACAATAGTGACTTTCCTTACCAAAAAAAAACTCTTGCTCGTAGGATCAAAACCTGCATGTGATTCAACTCCAATTAGGACTGGGAAACAAATGCTAGCTCACCTTACAGGAAACACTCTATGCTTTTGAGAAAAGAGCACTCTTCTATTCAACTGTGTTTCCTATGGGGTCCGAACACTGAGCTTTCTCAGAACAAAAGAACTGTGCTTCCTGCACACACGGGGGATATCTAGTTCAACTCTGCATAGGAAACTGACAAGAACAGTAGCTCCGCTTCAGTCCAATACACTGTACTTGTTGGGAACAGACGCAAGTGCTATTTGCACTGTGTATGGCAATGGGAGCACAAAAGTGACTTTCCATACCAGAAAACAACTCTTGCTCGTAGGACCAAATATTGCATGGGATTCAACTCCATTTAGGACTGGGAAACAAACGCTAGCTCACCTTACAAGAAACACACTCTGCTTTTGAGAAAAGAGGACTCTTCTACTCTATTGTGTTTCCTATAGGGCCAGAACAGTGAGTTTGCTCAGAAAAAAAGAACTGTGCTTCCTACAAATACAGCCTTATCTAGTTCAATTCTGCTTAGGAAAGACACCAGAACAGTAGGTCCTCTTCAGTCCAATACACTGTACAAGCTGAGAACAGACGCCAGTGCTATTTGCCCTGTGTATGACAATGGTTGCGCAATAGTGACTCTTCTTACCAGAAAGCAACTCTTGCTCGTAGGACAAGAAACTGCATGTGATTCAACTCCATTTAGGGTTGGGAAACAAAAGCTAGCTCGCTTACAAGAAACACACTCTGCTTTTGAGAAAAGAGCACTCTTCTACTCTACTGTGTATCCTATGGGATCCGAACAGTGAGCTTGCTCAGAACAAAAGAACTGTGCTTCCTACACACACGGGCCATATCTAGTTCAACTCTGCTTAGGAAACTGACAAGAACAGTAGCTCTGCTTCAGTCCAATACACTGTACTTGCTGGGAACAGACGCGAGTGCTGTTTGCACTGTGTATGGCAATGGGAGCACAATAGTGACTTTCCTTACCAGAAAACAACTCTTGCTCGTAGGACCAAAAACTGCATGTGATTCAAATCCATTTAGGACTGGGAAAGAAACACTAGCTCGCCGAACAAGAAACACACTCTGCTTTTGAGAAAAGAGCACTCTTCTACTCTACTGTGTTTCCTATAGGGCCAGAACACTGAGTTTGCTCAGAACAAAAAACTGTGCTTCCTACAAATACGGCCATATCTAATTCAATTCTGCTTAGGAAACTGACAAGAACAGTAGATCCATTTCCGTCCAATACACTGGACATGCTGGGAACAGACGCCAGTGCTATTTTCCCTGTGTATGACAATGGGAGCACAATAGTGACTCTTCTTACCAGAAAACAACTCTTGCTCGTAGGACAAGAAACTGCATGTGATTCAACTCCATTTAGGACAGGGATCCAAACGCTAGCTCGCCTTACAAGAAACATACTCTGCTTTTGAGAAAAGAGCACTCGTCTACTCTACTGTGTTTCCAATGGAGTCCGAACAGTGAGCTTGCTCAGAACAAAAGAAATGTGCTTCCTACACACAGGGGCCATATCTCGTTCAACTATGCTTAGGAAACTGACATGAAGAGTAGCTCCGCTTCAGTCCAATACACTGTACTTGCTGGGAACAGATGCCAGTGCTATTTGCCCTGTGTATGACAATGGGAGCGCAATAGTGACTCTTCTTACCAGAAAACAACTCTTGCGCGTAGGACAAGAAACTGCATGGGATTCAACTCCACTTAGGACTGGGAAACAAACGCTAGCTCGCCTTACAAGAAACACTCTCTGCTTTTGAGAAAAGTGCACTCTTCTACTACACTGTGTTTCCTATGGGGTCCGAACAGTGAGCTTGCTCAGAACAAAAGTACTGTGCTTCCTACACACACGGGCCATATCTAGTTCAACTCTGCTTAGGAAAGTGACAAGAACAGTAGCTCCTCTTCAGTCCAATACACTGCACTTGCTGGGAACAGACGCGAGTGCTATTTGTACTGTGTATGGCAATGGGAGCACAATAGTGACTTTCCTTACCAGAAAACAACTTTTGCTCGTAGGACTAAAAACTGCATGTGATTCAACTCCATTTAGGACTGGGAAACAAAGGCTAGCTCAACTTACAAGAAACACAGTCTGCTTTGGAGAAAAGAGCACTCTTCTACTATACTGTGTATCCTATGGAATCCGAACAGTGAGCTTGCTCAGAATAAAAGAACTGTGCTTCCTACACACACGGGCCATATTAGTTCAACTCTGCTTAGGAAACTGACAAGAACAGTAGCTCCGCTTCAGTCCAATACACTGTACTTGCTGGGAACAGACGCGAGTGCTATTTGTACTGTGTATGGCAATGGGAGCACAATAGTGACTCTTCTTACCAGAAAACAACTCTTGCTCGTAGGACAAGAAACTGCATGTGATTCAACTCCATTTAGGGTTGGGAAACAAAAGCTAGCTCGCCTTACAAGAAACACACTCTGCTTTTGAGAAAAGAGCACTCTTCTACTCTACTGTGTATCCTATGGGATCCGAACAGTGAGCTTGCTCAGAACAATAGAACTGTGCTTCCTACACACACGGGCCATATCTAGTTCAACTCTGCTTAGGAAACTGACAAGAACAGTAGCTCCTCTTCAGTCCAATACACTGTACTTGCTGGGAACAGAAGCGAGTGCTATTTGCACTGTGTATGCCAATGGGAGCACAATAGTGACTTTCCTTACCAGAAAACAACTCTTGCTCGTAGGACCAAAAACTGCATGTGATTCAACTCCATTTAGGACTGGGAAACAAACGCTAGCTCGCCGAACAAGAAACACACTCTGCTTTTGAGAAAAGAGCACTCTTCTACTCTACTGTGTTTCCTATAGGGCCAGAACACTGAGTTTGCTCAGAACAAAAGAACTGTGCTTTCTACAAATACGGCCATATCTAATTCAATTCTGCTTAGGAAACTGACAAGAACAGTAGATCCTCTTCAGTCCAATACACTGGACATGCTGGGAACAGACGCCAGTGCTATTTGCCCTGTGTATGACAGTGGGAGCACAATAGTGACTCTTCTTACCAGAAAACAACTCTTGCTCGTAGGACAAGAAACTGCATGTGATTCAACTCCATTTAGGACAGGGAACCAAACGCTAACTCGCCTTACAAGAAACATACTCTGCTTTTGAGAAAAGAGCACTCTTCTACTCTACTGTGTTTCCAATGGGGTCCGAACAGTGAGCTTGCTCAGAACAAAAGAACTTGTGTGCTTCCTACACACAGGGGCCATATCTAGTTCAACTATGCTTAGGAAACTGACATGAAGAGTAGCTCCGCTTCAGTCCAATACACTGTACTTGCTGGGAACAGACGCCAGTGCTATTTGGCCTGTGTATGACAATGGGAGCGCAATGGTGACTTTCCTTACCAGAAAACAACTCTTGCTCGTAAGACCAAAAACTGCATGTGATTCAACACCAGTTAGGACTGGGAAACAAACGCTAGCTCGCCTTACAAGAAACAAACTCTGCTTTTGAGAAATGATCACTCATCTACTCTACTGTGTTTCCTATAGGGCCAAAACAGTTAGCTTGCTCAGAACAAAAGAACTGTGCTTCCTACACACACGGGTCATATCTAGTTCAACTCTGCTTAGGAAACTGACATGAACAGTAGATCCTCTTCAGTCCAATACACTGTACATGCTGGGAAAAGATGCCAGTGCTATTTGCCCTGTGTATGACAATGGGAGCGCAATAGTGACTCTTCTTAGCAGAAAACAACTCTTACTCGTAGGACAAGAAACTGCATGTAATTCATCTCCATTTAGGTTTGGGAAATAAACGCTAGCTCGCCTTACAAGAAACACACTCTGCTTTTGAGAAAAGAGCAGTCTTCTACTCTAATGTGTTTCCTATTGGGTCCGAACAGTGAGCTTTCTCAGAACAAAAGAACTGTGTTTCCTAAACACATGGGCCATATCTAGTTCAACTCTGCTTAGGAAACTGACAAGAACAGTAGCTCCTCTTCAGTCCAATACACTGCACTTGCTGGGAACAGACGCGAGTGCTATTTGTACTGTGTATGGCAATGGGAGCACAATAGTGACTTTCCTTACCAAAAAAAAACTCTTGCTCGTAGGACCAAAACCTGCATGTGATTCAACTCCAATTAGGACTGGGAAACAAACGCTAGCTCACCTTACAGGAAACACTCTATGCTTTTGAGAAAAGAGCACTCTTCTACTCAACTGTGTTTCCTATGGGGTCCGAATAGTGAGCTTGCTCAGAAAAAAAGAACTGTGATTCCTGCACACACGGGGGATATCTCGTTCAACTCTGCATAGGAAACCGACAAGAACAGTAGCTCCGCTTCAGTCCAATACACTGTACTTGTTGGGAACAGACGCAAGTGCTATTTGCACTGTGTATGGCAATGGGAGCACAAAAGTGACTTTCCTTACCAGAAAACAACTCTTGCTTGTAGGACCAAAAATTGCATGTGATTCAACTCCATTTAGGACTGGGAAACAAACGCTAGTTCGCCTTACAAGAAACACACTCTGCTTTTGAGAAAAGAGGACTCTTCTACTCTATTGTGTTTCCTATAGGGCCAGAACAGTGAGTTTGCTCAGAAAAAAAGAACTGTGCTTCCTACAAATACAGCCTTATCTAGTTCAATTCTGCTTAGGAAAGACACCAGAACAGTAGGTCCTCTTCAGTCCAATACACTGTAAATGCTGAGAACAGACGCCAGTGCTATTTGCCCTGTGTATGACAATGGGAGCGCAATAGTGACTCTTCTTACCAGAAAACAACTCTTGCTCGTAGGACAAGAAACTGCATGTGATTCAACAACATTTAGACTGGGAAACAAATGCTAGCTCACCTTACAAGAAACGCAGTCTGCTTTGGAGAAAAGAGCACTCTTCTACTCTACTGTGTTTCCTATGGAATCCGAACAGTGAGCTTGCTCAGAACAAAAGAACTGTGCTTCCTACACACACGGGCCATATCTAGTTCAACTCTGCTTCGGAAACTGACAAGAACAGTAGCTCCGTCAGTCCAATACACTGTACTTGCTGGGAACAGACGCGAGTGCTATTTGCCCTGTGTATGACAATGGGAATACAATAGTGACTCTTCTTACCAGAAAACAACTCTTGCTCGTAGGACTAGAAATTGCATGTGATTCAACTCCATTTAGGGTTGGGAAACAAACGCTAGATTGCCTTACAAGAAACACACTCTGCTTTTGAGAAAAGAGCACTCTTCTACTCTACTGTGTATCCTAAGGGATCCGAACAGTGAGCTTGCTCAGAACAAAAGAACTGTGCTTCCTACACACAGGGGCCATATCTAGTTCAACTATGCTTAGGAAACTGACATGAAGAGTAGCTCCGCTTCAGTCCAATACACTGTACTTGCTGGGAACAGACGCCAGTGCTATTTGGCCTGTGTATGACAATGGGAGCGCAATAGTGACTCTTCTTACCAGAAAACAACTCTTGCTCGTAGGACCAGAAACTGCATGGGATTCAACTCCACTTAGGACTGGGAAACAAACGCTAGCTCGCCTTACAAGAAACACACTCTGCTTTTGAGAAAAGTGCAGTCTTCTACTCTACTGTGTTTCCTAGGGGGTCCGAAGAGTGAGCTTGCTCAGAACAAAAGAACTGTGCTTCCTACAAACACGGGCCATATCTAGTTCAACTCTGCTTAGGAAACTGACAAGAACAGTAGCTCCTCTTCAGTCCAATACACTGTACTTGATGGGAACAGACGCGAGTGCTATTTGCACTGTGTATGCCAATGGGAGCACAATGGTGACTTTCCTTACCAGAAAACAACTCTTGCTCGTAGGACCAAAAACTGCATGTGATTCAACACCAGTTAGGACTGGGAAACAAACGCTAGCTCGCCTTACAAGAAACAAACTCTGCTTTTGAGAAATGATCACTCTTCTACTCTACTGTGTTTCCTATAGGGCCAAAACAGTTAGCTTGCTCAGAACAAAAGAACTGTGCTTCCTACACACACGGGTCATATCTAGTTCAACTCTGCTTAGGAAACTGACATGAACAGTAGATCCTCTTCAGTCCAATACACTGTACATGCTGGGAACAGATGCCAGTGCTATTTGCCCTGTGTATGACAATGGGAGCACAATAGTGACTCTTCTTATCAGAAAACAACTCTTACTCGTAGGACAAGAAACTGCATGTAATTCATCTCCATTTAGGTTTGGGAAATAAACGCTAGCTCGCCTTACAAGAAACACACTCTGCTTTTGAGAAAAGAGCAGTCTTCTACTCTAATGTGTTTCCTATGGGGTCCGAACAGTGAGCTTTCTCAGAACAAAAGAACTGTGTTTCCTACACACATGGGCCATATCTAGTTCATCTCTGCTTAGGAAACTGACAAGAACAGTAGCTCCTCTTCAGTCCAATACACTGCACTTGCTGGGAACAGACGCAATTGCTATTTGTACTGTGTATGGCAATGGGAGCACAATAGTGACTTTCCTTACCAAAAAAAAACTCTTGCTCGTAGGACCAAAACCTGCATGTGATTCAACTCCAATTAGGACTAGGAAACAAACGCTAGCTCACCTTACAGGAAACACTCTATGCTTTTGAGAAAAGAGCACTCTTCTACTCAACTGTGTTTCCTATGGGGTCCGAATAGTGAGCTTGCTCAGAAAAAAAGAACTGTGATTCCTGCACACACGGGGGATATCTCGTTCAACTCTGCATAGGAAACCGACAAGAACAGTAGCTCCGCTTCAGTCCAATACACTGTACTTGTTGGGAACAGACGCAAGTGCTATTTGCACTGTGTATGGCAATGGGAGCACAAAAGTGACTTTCCTTACCAGAAAACAACTCTTGCTTGTAGGACCAAAAATTGCATGTGATTCAACTCCATTTAGGACTGGGAAACAAACGCTAGCTCGCCTTACAAGAAACACACTCTGCTTTTGAGAAAAGAGGACTCTTCTACTCTATTGTGTTTCCTATAGGGCCAGAACAGTGAGTTTGCTCAGAAAAAAAGAACTGTGCTTCCTACAAATACAGCCTTATCTAGTTCAATTCTGCTTAGGAAAGACACCAGAACAGTAGGTCCTCTTCAGTCCAATACACTGTAAATGCTGAGAACAGACGCCAGTGCTATTTGCCCTGTGTATGACAATGGGAGCGCAATAGTGACTCTTCTTACCAGAAAACAACTCTTGCTCGTAGGACAAGAAACTGCATGTGATTCAACAACATTTAGACTGGGAAACAAATGCTAGCTCACCTTACAAGAAACGCAGTCTGCTTTGGAGAAAAGAGCACTCTTCTACTCTACTGTGTTTCCTATGGAATCCGAACAGTGAGCTTGCTCAGAATAAAAGAACTGTGCTTCCTACACACACGGGCCATATCTAGTTCAACTCTGCTTAGGAAACTGGCAAGAATAGTAGCTCCTCTTCAGTCCAATACACTGTACTTGCTCGGAACAGACGCGAGTGCTATTTGCACTGTGTATGGCAATGGGAATACAATAGTGACTCTTCTTACCAGAAAACAACTCTTGCTCGTAGGACAAGAAATTGCATGTGATTCAACTCCATTTAGGGTTGGGAAACAAACGCTAGCTTGCCTTACAAGAAACACACTCTGCTTTTGAGAAAAGAGCACTCTTCTACTCTACTGTGTATCCTATGGGATCCGAACAGTGAGCTTGCTCAGAACAAAAGACCTGTGCTTCCTACACACACGGCCATATCTAGTTCAATTCTGCTTAGGAAACTGACAAGAACAGTAGATCCTCTTCAGTCCAATACACTGTACATGCTGTGAACAGACGCCAGTGCTATTTGCCCTGTGTATGACAATGGGAGCGCAATAGTGACTCTTCTTACCAGAAAACAACTCTTGCTCGTAGGACAAGAAACTGCATGTGATTCAACTCCATTTAGGACTGGGAAACAAACGCTAGCTCGCCTTACAAGAAACACACTCTGCTTTTGAGAAAAGAGCACTCTTCTACTCTACTGTGTATCCTATGGGATCTGAACAGTGAGCTTGCTCAGAACAAAAGAACTGTGCTTCCTACACACACGGGCCATATCTAGTTCAACTCTACTTAGGAAACTAACAAGAACAGTAGATCCTCTTCAGTCCAATACACTGTACATGCTGGGAACAGATGCCAGTGCTATTTGCCCTGTGTATGACAATGGGAGCACAATAGTGACTCTTCTTATCAGAAAACAACTCTTACTCGTAGGACAAGAAACTGCATGTAATTCATCTCCATTTAGGTTTGGGAAATAAACGCTAGCTCGCCTTACAAGAAACACACTCTGCTTTTGAGAAAAGAGCAGTCTTCTACTCTAATGTGTTTCCTATGGGGTCCGAACAGTGAGCTTTCTCAGAACAAAAGAACTGTGTTTCCTACACACATGGGCCATATCTAGTTCATCTCTGCTTAGGAAACTGACAAGAACAGTAGCTCCTCTTCAGTCCAATACACTGCACTTGCTGGGAACAGACGCAATTGCAATTTGTACTGTGTATGGCAATGGGAGCACAATAGTGACTTTCCTTACCAAAAAAAAACTCTTGCTCGTAGGACCAAAACCTGCATGTGATTCAACTCCAATTAGGACTGGGAAACAAACGCTAGCTCACCTTACAGGAAACACTCTATGCTTTTGAGAAAAGAGCACTCTTCTACTCAACTTTGTTTCCTATGGGGTCCGAATAGTGAGCTTGCTCAGAAAAAAAGAACTGTGATTCCTGCACACACGGGGGATATCTCGTTCAACTCTGCATAGGAAACCGACAAGAACAGTAGCTCCGCTTCAGTCCAATACACTGTACTTGTTGGGAACAGACGCAAGTGCTATTTGCACTGTGTATGGCAATGGGAGCACAAAAGTGACTTTCCTTACCAGAAAACAACTCTTGCTTGTAGGACCAAAAATTGCATGTGATTCAACTCCATTTAGGACTGGGAAACAAACGCTAGCTCGCCTTACAAGAAACACACTCTGCTTTTGAGAAAAGAGGACTCTTCTACTCTATTGTGTTTCCTATAGGGCCAGAACAGTGAGTTTGCTCAGAAAAAAAGAACTGTGCTTCCTACAAATACAGCCTTATCTAGTTCAATTCTGCTTAGGAAAGACACCAGAACAGTAGGTCCTCTTCAGTCCAATACACTGTAAATGCTGAGAACAGACGCCAGTGCTATTTGCCCTGTGTATGACAATGGGAGCGCAATAGTGACTCTTCTTACCAGAAAACAACTCTTGCTCGTAGGACAAGAAACTGCATGTGATTCAACAACATTTAGACTGGGAAACAAATGCTAGCTCACCTTACAAGAAACGCAGTCTGCTTTGGAGAAAAGAGCACTCTTCTACTCTACTGTGTTTCCTATGGAATCCGAACAGTGAGCTTGCTCAGAATAAAAGAACTGTGCTTCCTACACACACGGGCCATATCTAGTTCAACTCTGCTTAGGAAACTGGCAAGAATAGTAGCTCCTCTTCAGTCCAATACACTGTACTTGCTCGGAACAGACGCGAGTGCTATTTGCACTGTGTATGGCAATGGGAATACAATAGTGACTCTTCTTACCAGAAAACAACTCTTGCTCGTAGGACAAGAAATTGCATGTGATTCAACTCCATTTAGGGTTGGGAAACAAACGCTAGCTCGCCTTACAAGAAACACACTCTGCTTTTGAGAAAAGAGCACTCTTCTACTCTACTGTGTATCCTATGGGATCCGAACAGTGAGCTTGCTCAGAACAAAAGAACTGTGCTTCCTACACACACGGCCATATCTAGTTCAATTCTGCTTAGGAAACTGACAAGAACAGTAGATCCTCTTCAGTCCAATACACTGTACATGCTGTGAACAGACGCCAGTGCTATTTGCCCTGTGTATGACAATGGGAGCGCAATAGTGACTCTTCTTACCAGAAAACAACTCTTGCTCGTAGAACCAAAAACTGCATGTGATTCAACTCCATTTAGGACTAGGAAAGAAACGCTAGCTCATCTTACAAGAAACATACTCTGCTTTTGAGAAAAGAGCACTCTTCTACTCTACTCTGTTTCCTATAGGGCCAGAACAGTGAGTTTGCTCAGAACAAAAGAACTGTGCTTTCTACAAATATGGCCATATCTATTTCAATTCTGCTTAGGAAACTGACAAGAACAGTAGATCCTCTTCAGTCCAATACACTGTACTTGCTGGGAACAGACGCGAGTGCTATTAGTACTGTGTATGGCAATGGGAAAGCAATAGTGACTTTCCTTACCAGAAAAAAACTCTTGTTCGTAGAACCAAAAACTGCATGTGATTCAACTCCATTTAGGACTAGGAAAGAAACGCTAGCTCATCTTACAAGAAACATACTCTGCTTTTGAGAAAAGAGCACTCTTCTACTCTACTGTGTTTCCAATGGGGTCCGAACAGTGAGCTTGCTCAGAACAAAAGAACTGTGCTTCCTACACACAGGGGCCATATCTAGTTTAACTATGCTTAGGAAACTGACATGAAGAGTAGCTCCGCTTCAGTCCAATACACTGTACTTGCTGGGAACAGACGCCAGTGCTATTTGCCCTGTGTATGACAATGGGAGCGCAATAGTGACTCTTCTTACCAGAAAACAACTCTTGCTCGTAGGACCAGAAACTGCATGTGATTCAACTCCATTTAGGAATGGGAAACAAACGCTAGCTCGCCTTGCAAGAAGCACACTCTGCTTTTGAGAAAAGAGCACTCTTCTACTCGACTGTGTTTCCTATGGGGTCCGAACAGTGAGCTTGCTCAGAACAAAAGAACTGTGATTCCTACACACACGGGCCATATCTAGTTCAACTCTGCTTTGGAAACTGACAAGAACAGTAGCTCCTCTTCAGTCCAATACACTGTACTTGCTGGGAACAGACACAAGTGCTATTTGCACTGTGTATGGCAATGGGAGCGCAATAGTGACTCTTCTTACCACAAAACATCTCTTGCTCGTAGGACCAAAAACTGCATGTGATTCAACTCCATTTAGGACTGGGAAACAAACGCTAGCTCATCTTACAAGAAACATACTCTGCTTTTGAGAAAAGAGCACTCTTCTACTCTACTGTGTTTCCAATGGGGTCCGAACAGTGAGCTTGCTCAGAACAAAAGAACTGTGCTTCCTACACACACAGGCCATATCTAGTTCAACTCTGCTTATGAAACTGACAAGAACAGTAGCTCCTCTTCAGTCCAATACACTGTACTTGCTGGGTACAGACGTGAGTGCTATTTGCACTGTGTATGGCAATAGGAGCGCAATAGTGACTCTTCTTACCAGATAACAACTCTTGCTCATAGGACCAGAAACTGCATGGGATTCAACTCCATTTCTGATTGGGAAACAAATGCTAGCTCTCCTTACAAGAAAACACACTCTGCTTTTGAAAAAACAGGACTCTTCTACTTTACTGTGTTTTCCTATGGGGTCGGAAGAGTGAGCTTGCTCAGAACAAAAGAACTGTGCTTCCTACACACACGGGTCATATCAAGTTCAACTCTGCTTAGGAAACTGACATGAACAGTAGATCCTCTTCAGTCCAATACACTGTACATGCTGGGAACAGATGCCAGTGCTATTTGCCCTGTGTATGACAATGGGAGCGCAATAGTGACTCTTCTTAGCAGAAAACAACTCTTACTCGTAGGACAAGAAACTGCATGTAATTCATCTCCATTTAGGTTTGGGAAATAAACGCTAGCTCGCCTTACAAGAAACACACTCTGCTTTTGAGAAAAGAGCACTCTTCTACTCTACTGTGTTTCCTATGGGATCCGAACAGTGAGCTTTCAGAACAAAAGAACTGTGTTTCCTACACACATGGGCCATATCTAGTTCAACTCTGCTTCGGAAACTGACAAGAACAGTAGATCCTCTTCAGTCCAATACACTGCATTTGTTGGGAACAGACGCGAGTGCTATTTGTACTTTGTATGGCAATGGGAGCACAATAGTGACTTTCCTTACCAAAAAAAACTCTTGCTCATAGGACCGAAACCTGCATGTGATTCAACTCCAATTAGGACTGGGAAATAAACGCTAGCTCACCTTACAGGAAACACTCTATGCTTTTGAGAAAAGAGCACTCTTCTACTCAACTGTGTTTCCTATGGGGTCCGAATAGTGAGCTTGCTCAGAAAAAAAGAACTGTGATTCCTGCACACATGGGGGATATCTCGTTCAACTCTGCATAGGAAACTGACAAGAACAGTAGCTCCGCTTCAGTCCAATACACTGTACTTGTTGGGAACAGACACAAGTGCTATTTGCACTGTGTATGGCAATGGGAGCACAAAAGTGACTTTCCTTACCAGAAAACAACTCTTGCTCGTAGGACCAAAAATTGCATGTGATTCAACTCTATTTAGGACTGGGAAACAAACGCTAGCTCACCTTACAAGAAACACACTCTGCTTTTGAGAAAAGAGGACTCTTCTACTCTATTGTGTTTCCTATAGGGCCAGAACAGTGAGTTTGCTCAGAAAAAAAGAACTGTGCTTCCTACAAATACAGCCTTATCTAGTTCAATTCTGCTTAGGAAAGACACAAGAACAGTAGGTCCTCTTCAGTCCAATACACTGTACATGCTGAGAACAGACGCCAGTGCTATTTGCCCTGTGTATAACAATGGGAGCGCAATAGTGACTCTTCTTACAGAAAACAACTCTTGCTCGTAGGACAAGAAACTGCATGTGATTCAACAACATTTAGACTGGGAAACAAATGCTAGCTCACCTTACAAGAAACGCAGTCTGCTTTGGAGAAAAGAGCACTCTTCTACTCTACTGTGTTTCCTATGGAATCCGAACAGTGAGCTTGCTCAGAATAAAAGAACTGTGCTTCCTACACACACGGGCCATATCTAGTTCAACTCTGCTTAGGAAACTGACAAGAACAGTAGCTCCACTTCAGTCCAATACACTGTACTTGCTCGGAACAGACGCGAGTGCTATTGGCACTGTGTATGGCAATGGGAATACAATAGTGACTCTTCTTACCAGAAAACAACTCTTGCTCATAGGACAAGAAACTGCATGTGATTCAACTCCATTTAGGGTTGGGAAACAAACGCTAGCTCGCCTTACAAGAAACACACTCTGCTTTTGAGAAAAGAGCACTCTTCTACTCTACTGTGTATCCTATGGGATCCGAACAGTGAGCTTGCTCAGAACAAAAGAACTGTGCTTCCTACACACACAGCCATATCTAGTTCAATTCTGCTTAGGAAACTGACAAGAACAGTAGATCCTCTTCAGTCCAATACACTGTACATGCTGTGAACAGACGCCAGTGCTATTTGCCCTGTGTATGACAATGGGAGCGCAATAGTGACTCTTCTTACCAGAAAACAACTCTTGCTGGTAGGACCAGAAACTGCATGTGATTCAACTCCATTTAGGACTTGGAAACAAACGCTAGCTCAACTTACAAGAAACACACTCTGCTTTTGAGAAAAGAGCACTCTTCTACTCTACTCTGTTTCCTATAGGGCCAGAAGAGTGAGTTTGCTCAGAACAAAAGAACTGTGCTTCCTACAAATATGGCCATATCTATTTCAATTCTGCTTAGTAAACTGACAAGAACAGTAGATCCTCTTCAGTCCAATACACTGTACTTGCTGGGAACAGACGCGAGTGCTATTAGTACTGTGTATGGCAATGGGAAAGCAATAGTGACTTTCCTTACCAGAAAAAAACTCTTGTTCGTAGGACCAAAATCTGCATGTGATTCAACTCCATTTAGGACTAGGAAAGAAACTTAGCTCATCTTACAAGAAACATACTCTGCTTTTGAGAAAAGAGCACTCTTCTACTCTACTGTGTTTCCAATGGGGTCCGAACAGTGAGCTTGCTCAGAACAAAAGAACTGTGCTTCCTACACACAGGGGCCATATCTAGTTCAACTATGCTTAGGAAACTGACATGAAGAGTAGCTCCGCTTCAGTCCAATACACTGTACTTGCTGGGAACAGACGCCAGTGCTATTTGCCCTGTGTATGACAATGGGAGCGCAATAGTGACTCTTCTTACCAGAAAACAACTCTTGCTCGTAGGACCAGAAACTGCATGTGATTCAACTCCATTTAGGAATGGGAAACAAACGCTAGCTCGCCTTGCAAGAAGCACACTCTGCTTTTGAGAAAAGAGCACTCTTCTACTCGACTGTGTTTCCTATGGGGTCCGAACAGTGAGCTTGCTCAGAACAAAAGAACTGTGATTCCTACACACACGGGCCATATCTAGTTCAACTCTGCTTTGGAAACTGACAAGAACAGTAGCTCCTCTTCAGTCCAATACACTGTACTTGCTGGGAACAGACACAAGTGCTATTTGCACTGTGTATGGCAATGGGAGCACAATAGTGACTCTTCTTACCACAAAACAACTCTTGCTCGTAGGACCAAAAACTGCATGTGATTCAACTCCATTTAGGACTGGGAAACAAACGCTAGCTCATCTTACAAGAAACACACTCTGCTTTTGAGAAAAGACCCCTCTTCTCTACTGTGTTTCCTATTGGGTCCGAAAAGTGAGCTTGCTCAGAACAAAAGAACTGTGCTTCCTACAATCACGGGCCATATCTAGTTCAACTCTGCTTATGAAACTGACAAGAACTGTAGCTCCTCTTCAGTCCAATACACTGTACTTGCTGGGTACAGACGCGAGTGCTATTTGCACTGTGTATGGCAATAGGAGCGCAATAGTGACTGTTCTTTTAAGAAAACAACTCTTGCTCATAGGACCAGAAACTGCATGGGATTCAACTCCATTTCTGATTGGGAAACAAATGCTAGCTCTCCTTACAAGAAACACACTCTGCCTTTGAGAAAAGAGCACTCTTCTACTCTACTGTGTATCCTATGGGATCTGAACAGTGAGCTTGCTCAGAACAAAAGAACTGTGCTTCCTACACAAACGGGCCATGTCTAGTTCAACTCTTCTTAGGAAACTGACAAGAACAGTAGCTCCTCTTCAGTCCATACACTGTACTTGCTTGGAACAGACGTGAGTGCTATTTGAACTGTGTATGGCAATGGGAGTGCAATAGTGACTTTCCTTACCAGAAAACAACTCTTGCTCGTAGGACCAAAAACAGGATGTGATTCAACTCCATTTAGGACAGGGAAACAAACGCTAGCTTGCCATACAAGAAACACACTCTGCTTTTGAGAAAAGTGCACTCTTCTACTCTACTGTGTTTCCTATGGGGTCCGAACAGTGACCTTGCTCAGAACAAAAGAACTGTGCTTCCTACCTACACGGGCCATATATAGTTCAACTCTGCTTAGGAAACGGATAAGAAAGGTAGATCCTCTTCAGTGCAATACACTGTACTTGCTGGGATTAGACGCCAGTGCTATTTGCCTTGTGTATGACAATGGGAGCACAATAGTGACTCTTCTTACCAGAAAACAACTCTTGCTGGTAGGACCAGAAACTGCATGTGATTCAACTCCATTTAGGACTTGGAAACAAACGCTAGCTCGCCTTACAAGAAACACACTCTGCTTTTGAGAAAAGAACCCTCTTCTCTACTGTGTTTCCTATGGGGCCCGAACAGTGGGCTTGCTCAGAACAAAAGAACTGTGCTTCCTACACACACGGGCCATATCTAGTTCAACTCTGCTTATGAAACTGACAAGAACTGTAGCTCCTCTTCAGTCCAATACACTGTACTTGCTGGGTACAGACGCGAGTGCTATTTGCACTGTGTATGGCAATAGGAGCGCAATAGTGACTCTTCTTTTCAGAAAACAACTCTTGCTCATAGGACCAGAAACTGCATGGGATTCAACTCCATTTCTGATTGGGAAACAAATGCTAGCTCTCCTTACAAGAAACACACTCTGCTTTTGAAAAAACAGGACTCTTCTACTTTACTGTATTTCCTATGGGGTCCGAAGAGTGAGCTTGCTCAGAACAAAAGAACTGTGCTTCCTACACACACGGCCATATCTAGTTCAACTCTGCTTAGGAAACTGACAAGAACGGTAGCTCCTCCTCAGTCCAATACACTGTACTTGCTGGGAACACACGCCAGTGCTATTTGCACTGTGTATGGCGGTGGGAGAGCAATAGTTACTTTCCTTACCAGAAAAAACTCTTGCTCATAGGACGAAAAACTGCATGTGATTCAACTCCATTTAGGACTGGGAAACAAACGCTAGCTCGCCTTACAAGAAACACACTCTGCTTTTGAGAAAAGAGCACTCTTCTACTCTACTGTGTTTCCTATAAGGCCAGAACAGTGAGTTTGCTCAGAACAAAAGAACTGTGCTTCCTACAAATATGGCCATATCTAGTTCAATTCTGCTTAGCAAACTGACAAGAACAGTAGATCCTCTTCAGTCCAATACACTGTACTTGCTGGAAACAGACGCAAGTGCTATTTGCACTGTGTATGGCAATGGGAAAGCAATAGTTTCTTTCCTTACCAGAAAAAAATTCTTGCTCGTAGGACCAAAAACAGCATGTGATTCAACTCCATTTAGGACTGGGAAACAAACGCTAGCTTGCCTTACAAGAAACACACTCTGCATTTGAGAAAAGAGCACTCTTCTACTCTAATGTGTTTGCTATAGGGCCAGAACAGTGAGCTTGCTCAGAAAAAAATAACTGTGCTTCCTACACAAACGGCCATATCTTGTTCAATTCTGCTTAGGAAACTGACAAGAACAGTAGATCCTCTTCAGTCCAATACACTGTACATGCTGTGAACAGACGCCAGTGCTATTTGCCCTGTGTATGACAATGGGAGCACAATAGTGACTTTCCTTACCAGAAAACAACTGTTGCTCGTAGGAAAAGAAACTGCATGGGATTCAACTCCATTTAGGACTGGGAAACAAACGCTAGCTCACCTTACAAGAAACACACTCTGCTTTTGAGAAAAGAGCACTCTTCTACTCTACTGTGTTTCCTATAGGGCCAGAACAGTGAGCTTGCTCAGAAAAAAAGAACTGTGCTTCCTACACACACGGCCATATCTAGTTCAATTCTGCTTAAGAAACGGACAAGAACAGTAGATACTCTTCAGTCCAGTACACTGTACATGCTGTGAACAGACGCCAGTGCTATTTGCCCTGTGTATGACAATGGGAGCACAATAGTGACTCTTCTTACCAGAAAACAACTCTTGCTCGTAGGACCAGAAACTGCATGTGATTCAACTCCATTTAGGACTGGGTAACAAACGCTAGCTCCCCTTACAAGAAACACACTCTGCTTTTGAGAAAAGAGCACTCTTCTACTCTACTGTGTTTCCTATAGGGCCAGAACAGTGACTTTGCTCAGAACAACAACTGTGCTTCCTACAAATACGGCCATATCTAGTTCAATTCTGCTTAGGAGACTGACAAGAACAGTAGCTCCGCTTCAGTCCAATACACTGTACTTGCTGGGAACAGACGCCAGTGCTATTTGCCCTGTGTATGACAATGGGAGCGCAATAGTGACTCTTCTTACCAGAAAACAACTCTTCCTCCTAGGACAAGAAACTGCATGGGATTCAAATCCATTTAGGACTGGGAAACAAACGCTAGCTCGCCTTACAAGAAACACACTGTGCTTTTGAGAAAAGAGCATTCTTCTACTCTACTGTGTTTCCTATTGGGTCCGAAGAGTGAGCTTGCTCAGATCAAAAGAACTGTGCTTCCTACACACACGGGCCATATCTAGTTCAACTCTGCTTTGGAAACTGACAAGAACAGTAGCTCCTCTTCAGTCCAATACACTGTACTTGCTGGGAACAGACGCGAGTGTTATTTGCACTTTGTATGGCAATGGGAGCGCAATAGTGACTTTCCTTACCAGAAAACAACTCTTGCTCGTAGGACCAAAAACTACTTGTGATTCAACTCCATTTAGGACTGGGAAACAAACCCTAGCTCTCCTTACAAGAAACACACTCTGCTTTTTCGAAAACATCACTCTTCTACTGCACTTTGTTTCCTATAGGGCCAGAACAGTGAGCTTACTCAGAACAAAAGAACTGTGCTTCCTACACACACGGCCATATCTAGTTCAATTCTGCTTAGGAAACTGACAAGAACAGTAGATCCTCTTCAGTCCAATACACTGTACATGCTGGGAACAGACGCCAGTGCTAATTGCCCTGTGTATGACAATGGGAGCGCAATAGTGACTCTTCTTACCAGAAAAAATTCATGCTCATAGGACCAGAAATTGCATGTGATTCAACACCATTTAGGACTGGGAAACAAACTCTAGTTTGCCTTACAAGAAACACACTCTGCTTTTGAGAAAAGAGCACTCTTCTACTCTACTGTGTTTCCCATAGTGCCAGAACAGTGAGTTTGCTCAGAACAAAAGAACTGTGCTTCCTACAAATATCGCCTTATATAGCTCAATTCTGCTTAGGAAAGTGACAAGAACAGTAGATCCTCTTCAGTCCAATACACTGTACATGCTGGGAACAGACGCCAGTGCTATTTGCCCTGTGTATGAAAATGGGAGCGCAATAGTGACTCTTCTTACCAGAAAACAACTCTTGCTCATAGGACAAGAAACTGCATGTGATTCAACTCCATTTAGGACTGGGAAACAAATGCTAGCTCGCCTTACAAGAAACACACTCTCCTTTTGAGAAAAGAGCACTCTTCTACTCTACTGTGTATCCTATGGAATCCGAACAGTGAGCTTGCTCAGAATAAAAGAACTGTGCTTCCTACAGACACGGGCCATATCTAGTTCAACTCTGCTTAGGAAACTGACAAGAACAGTAGCTCCGCTCCAGTCCAATACACTGTACTTGCTGGGAACAGACGCGAGTGCTATTTGCACTGTGTATGGAAATTGGAGCGCAATAGTGACTTTCCTTACCAGAAAAAAACTCTTGCTCGTAGGACCAAAAACTGCATGTGATTCAACTCCATTTAGGACTGGGAAACAAACGCTAGCTCGCCTTACAAGAAACACACTCTGCTTTTGAGAAAAGAGCACTCTTCTACTCTACTGTGTTTCCAATAGGGCCAGAACAGTGAGTTTGCTCAGAACAAAAGAACTGTGCTTCCTACAAATACGGCCATATCTAGTTCAATTCTGCTTAGGAAACTGACAAGAACAGTAGATCCTCTTCAGTCCAATACACTGTAAATGCTGGGAACAGACGCCAGTGCTATTTGCCCTGTGTATGACAATGGGAGCGCAATAGTGACTCTTCTTACCAGAAAACATCTCTTGCTCGTAGGACAAGAAACTGCATGTGATTCAACTCCATTTAGGACTGGGAAACAAACGCTAGCTCGCCTTACAAGAAACACACTCTGCCTTTGAGAAAAGAGCACTCTTCTACTCTACTGTGTATCCTATGGGATCCAAACAGTTAGCTTGCTCAGAACAAAAGAACAGTGCTTCCTACACACACGGGCCATATCTAGTTCAACTCTACTTAGGAAACTGACAAGAACAGTAGCTCCTCTTCAGTCCAATACACTGTACTTGCTTGGAACAGACGTGAGTGCTATTTGCACTGTGTATGGCAACGGGAGTGCAATAGCAACTTTCCTTACCAGAAAACAACTCTTGCTCATAGGACCAAAAACAGGATGTGAATCAACTCCATTTAGGACAGGGAAACAAACGCAGGCTTGCCTTACAGGAAACACACTCTGCTATTGAGAAAAGAGCACTCTTCTACTCTACTGTGTTTCCTATGGGGTCCGAACAGTGAGCTTGTTCACAACAAAAGAACTGTGCTTCCTACACACACGCGCCATATCTAGTTCAACTCTACTTAGGAAACTAACAAGAACAGTAGATCCTCTTCAGTCCAATACACTGTACTTGCTAGGAACAGACGCGAATGATATTTGCACTGTGTATGGCAATGGGAGCACAATAGTGACTTTCCTTACCAGAAAACAACTCTTGCTCGTAGGACAAGAAACTGCATGTGATTCAACTCCATTTAGGACTGGGAAACAAATGCTAGCTCGCCTTACAAGAAACACACTCTGCTTTTGAGAAAAGAGCACTCTTCTACTCTACTGTGTTTCCTATAGGGCCAGAACAGTGAGTTTGCTCAGAAAAAAAGAACTGTGCTTCCTACAAATACCGCCTTATCTAGTTCAATTCTGCTTAGGAAAGTGACAAGAACAGTAGGTCCTCTTCAGTCCAATACACTGTACATGCTGGGAACAGACGCCAGTGCTATTTGCCCTGTGTATGACAATGGGAGTGCAATAGTGACTCTTCTTACCAGAAAACAACTCTTGCTAGTAGGACAAGAAACTGCATGTGATTCAACTCCATTTAGGACTGGGAAACAAATGCTAGCTCGCCTTACAAGAAACACACTCTGTTTTGGAGAAAAGAGCATGCTTCTTCTCTACTGTGTATCCTATGGAATCCGAACAGTGAGCTTGCTCAGAATAAAAGAACTGTGCTTCCTATACACAGGGGCCATATCTAGTTCAACTCTGCTTAGGAAACTGAAAAGAACAGTAGCTCCGCTTCAGTCCAATACACTGTAATTGCTGGGAAGAGACTCGAGTGCTATTTGCACTGTGTATGGCAATGGGAGCACAATAGTGACTCTTCTTACCAGAAAACAACTCTTGCTCCTAGGACAAGAAACTGCATGTGATTCAACTCCATTTAGGACTGGGAAACAAATGCTAGCTCGCCTTAGAGGGAACAAACTCTGCTTTTGAGGAAAGAGCACTCTTCTACTCTACTGTGTATCCTATGGGATCCGAACAGTGAGCTTGCTCAGAACAAAAGAACTGTGCTTCCCATAGACATGGGCTATATCTAGTTCAACTCTGCTTAGGAAACTGACAAGAACAGTAGCTCCGCTTCAGTCCAATACACTGTACTTGCTGGGAACAGACGCGATTGCTATTTGCACTGTGTATGGCAATGGGAGCACAATAGTGACCTTCCTTACCAGAAAACAACTCTTGCTCGTAGGACCAAAAACTGCATGTGATTCAACTCCTTTTAGGACTGGGAAACAAACGCTAGCTCGCCTTACAAGAAACACACTATGCTTTTGAGAAAAGAGCACTCTTCTACTCTAATGTGTTTCCTATAGGGCCAGAACAGTGAGTTTGCTCAGAACAAAAGAACTGTGCTTCCTACAAATACGGCCATATCTAGTTCAATTCTGATTAGGAAACTGACAAGAACAGTAGATCCTCTTCAGTCCAATACACTGTACATGCTGGGAACAGACGCCAGTGGTATTTGCCCTGTGTATGACAAGGGGAGCACAATAGTGACTCATCTTACCAGAAAACAACTCTTGCTCGTAGGACAAGAAACTGCAGGTGATTCAACTCCATTTAGGACTGGGGAACAAACGCTAGCTCGCCTTACAAGAAACACACTCTGGTTTTGAGAAAAGAGCACTCTTCTACTCTACTGTGTTTCCTATGGGGTCCGAACAGTGAGCTTGCTCAGAACAAAAGAACTGTGCTTCCTACACACAGGGGCCATATCTAGTTCAACTATGCTTAGGAAACTGACATGAACAGTAGCTCTGCTTCAGTCCAATACACTGTAGTTGCTGGGAACCGACGCCAGTGCTATTTGCCCTGTGTATGACAATGGGAGCGCAATAGTGACTCTTCTTACCAGAAAACAACTCTTGCTTGTAGGACAAGAAACTGCATGTGATTCCACTCCATTTAGGACTGGGAAACAAACACTAGCTCGCCTTACAAGAAACACACTCTGCTTTTGAGAAAAGAGCAGTCTTCTACTCTACTGTGTTTCCTATGGGGTCCGAACAGTGAGTTTGCTCAGAACAAAAGAACTTTGCTTCCTACAAACACGGGCCATATCTAGTTCAACTCTGCTTAGGAAACTGACAAGAACAGTAGCTCCTCTTCAGTCCAATACACTGTACTTCCTGGGAACAGACGCGAGTGCTATTTGCACTGTGTATGCCAATGGGAGCACAATAGTGACTTTCCTTACCAGAAAACAACACTTGCTCATAGGACCAAAAACTGCATGTGATTCAACTCCATTTAGGACTGGGAAACAAACGCTAGCTCGCCTTACAAGAAACACACTCTGCTTTTGAGAAATGATCACTCTTCTACTCTACTGTGTTTCCTATAGGGCCAAAACAGTTAGCTTGCTCAGAACAAAAGATCTGTGCTTCCTACACACACAGTCCATATCTAGTTCAATTATGCTTAGGAAACTTACAAGAACAGTAGATCCTCTTCAGTCCAATACACTGTACTTGCTGGGAATAGATGCCAGTGCTATTTGCCCTGTTTATGACAATGGGAGCGCAATAGTGACTCTTCTTACCAGAAAACAACTCTTGCTCGTAGGAGAAGAAACTGCATGTGATTCAACTCCATTTAGGACTGGGAAACAAACGCTAGCTCGCCTTACAAGAAACACACTCTGCTTTTGAGAAAAGAGCACTCTTCTACTCTACTGAGTTTCCTATGGGGTCCGAATAGTGAGCTTGCTCAGAACAAAAGAACTGTGCCTCCTACACACAGGGGCCATATCTAGTTCAACTATGCTTAGGAAACTGACATGAACAGTAGCTCCGCTTCAGTCCAATACACTGTACTTGCTGGGAACAGACGCCAGTGCTATTTGCCCTGTGTATGACAATGGGAGCACAATAGTGACTTTTCTTACCAGAAAACAACTCTTGCTCGTAGTACAAGAAACTTCATGTGATTCAACTCCATTTAGGACTGGGAAACAAATGCTAGCTCCACTTACAAGAAACACACTCTGCTTTTGAGAAAAGAGCATTCTTCTACTCAACTGTGTTTCCTATGGGGTCCGAATAGTGAGCTTGCTCAGAACAAAAGAACTGTGCTTCCTACAAACACGGGCCATATCTAGTTCAACTCTGCTTAGCAAACTGACAAGAACAGTTTCTCCTTTTCAGTCCAATTCACTGTACTTGCTGGGAACAGATGCGATGCTATTTGCACTGTGTATGCTAATGGGAGCGCAATAGTGACTTTCCTTACCAGAAAACAACTCTTGCTCGTAGGACCAAAAACTGCATGTGATTCAACTCCATTTAGGACTGGAAAACAAACGCTAGCTCACCTTACAAGAAACACACTCTGCTTTTGAGAAAAGAGGACTCTTCTACTCTACTTTGTTTCCTATAGTGCCAGAACAGTGAGTTTGCTCAGGACAAAAGAACTGTGCTTCCTGCAAATACCGCCTTATGTAGTTCAATTCTCCTTAGGAAACTGACAAGAACAGTAGATCCTCTTCAGTCCAATACACTGTACATGCTGGGAAACGACAACAGTGCTATTTGCCCTGTGTATGATAATGGGAGCGCAATAGGGACTCTTCTTAACAGAAAACTACTCTTGCTCGTAGGACAAGAAACTGCATGTGATTCAACTCCATTCAGGACTGGGAAACAAACGCTAGCTCGCCTTACAAGAAACACACTCTGCTTTTTCGAAAACATCACTCTTCTACTCTACTTTGTTTCCTATAGGGCCAGAACAGTGAGCTTGCTCAGAACCAAAAAACTGTGCTTCCTACACACACGGCCATATCTAGTTCAAATCTGCTTAGGAAACTGACAAGAACAGTAGATCCTCTTCAGTCCAATACACTGTAAATGCTGGGAACAGACGCCAGTGCTATTTGCCCTAGTACCACAATGGGAGCGCAATAGTGACTCTTCTTACCAGAAAACAACTCTTGCTTGTAGGACAAGAAACTGCATGTGATTCAACTCCATTTAGGACTGGGAAAAAAACGCTAGCACGCCTTACAAGAAACACACTCTGCTTTTGAGAAAAGAGCACTCTTCTACTCTACTGTGTTTCCTATGGTGCCCGAACAGTGACCATTCTCAGAACAAAAGAACTGTGCTTCCTACACACACGGGCCATATCTAGTCCAACTCTGCTTAGGAAACTGACATGAACAGTAGCTCCTCTTCAGTCCAATACACTGTACATGCTGGGAACAGAAGCCAGTGCTATTTGCCCTAGTACCACAATAGGAGCACAATAGTGACTCTTCTTACCAGAAAACAACTCTTGCTCGTAGGACAAGAAACTGAATGTGATTCAACTCCATTTAGGACTGGGAAACAAACGCTAGCACGCCTTACAAGAAACACACTCTGCTTTTGAGAAAAGATCACTCTTCTACTCTACTGTGTTTCCTATGGTGCCCGAACAGTGAGCATTCTCAGAACAAAAGAACTGTGCTTCCTACAGACACGGGCCATATCTAGTTCAACTCTGCTTAGAAAACTGACAAGAACAGTAGCTCCGCTCCAGTCCAATACACTGTACTAGCTGGGAACAGACGCGAGTGCTATATGCACTGTGTATGGAAATTGGAGCGCAACAGTGACTTTCCTTACCAGAAAAAAACTCTTGCTCGTAGGACCAAAAACTGCATGTGATTCAACTCCATTTAGGACTGGGAAACAAACGCTAGCTCGCCTTACAAGAAACACACTCTGCTTTTGAGAAAAGAGCACTCTTCTACTCTACTGTGTTTCCAATAGGGCCAGAACAGTGAGTTTGCTCAGAACAAAAGAACTGTGCTTCCTACAAATACGGCCATATCTAGTTCAATTCTGCTTAGGAAACTGACAAGAACAGTAGATCCTCTTCAGTCCAATACACTGTACATGCTGGGAACAGACGCCAGTGCTATTTGCCCTGTGTATGACAATGGGAGCGCAATAGTGACTCTTCTTACCAGAAAACATCTCTTGCTCGTAGGACAAGAAACTGCATGTGATTCAACTCCATTTAGGACTGGGAAAAAAACGCTAGCTCGCCTTACAAGAAACACACTCTGCCTTTGAGAAAAGAGCACTCTTCTACTCTACTGTGTATCCTATGGGATCCAAACAGTTAGCTTGCTCAGAACAAAAGAACAGTGCTTCCTACACACACGGGCCATATCTAGTTCAACTCTACTTAGGAAACTGACAAGAGCAGTAGCTCCTCTTCAGTCCAATACACTGTACTTGCTTGGAACAGACGTGAGTGCTATTTGCACTGTGTATGGCAATGGGAGTGCAAGAGCAACTTTCCTTACCAGAAAACAACTCTTGCTCATAGGACCAAAAACAGGATGTGATTCAACTCCATTTAGGACAGGGAAACAAACGCTAGCTTGCCTTACAGGAAACACACTCTGCTTTTGAGAAAAGAGCACTCTTCTTCTCTACTGTGTTTCCTATGGGGTCCGAACAGTGAGCTTGCTCACAACAAAATAACTGTGCTTCCTACACACACGGGCCATATCTAGTTCAACTCTGCTTAGGAAACTAACAAGAAAGATAGATCCTCTTCAGTCCAATACACTCTACTTGCTGGGATTAGACGCCGGTGGTATTTGCCTTGTGTATGACAATGGGAGCACAATAGTGACTCTTCTTACCAGAAAACTACTCTTGCTCGTAGGACCAGAAACTGCATGTGATTCAACTCCATTTAGGACTGGGAAACAAACGCTAGCTTGCCTTACAAGAAACACACTCTGCTTTTGAGAAAAGAGCTCTCTTCTACTCTAATGTCTTTCCTATAAGGCCAGAACAGTGAGTATTCTCAGAACAAAAGAACTGTGCTTCCTACACACATGGGCCATATCTAGTTCAACTCTGCTTAGGAAACTGACAAGAACAGTAGCTCCGCTTTAGTCCAATACACTGTACTTGCTGGGAACAGACGCGAGTGCTATATGCACTGTGTATGGCAATGGGAGCACAATAGTGACTTTCCTTACCAGAAAACAACTCTTGCTCGTAGGACAAGAAACTGCATGTGATTCAACTCCATTTAGGACTGGGAAACAAATGCTAGCTCGCCTAACAAGACACACACTCTGCTTTTGAGAAAAGAGCACTCTTCTACTCTACTGTGTTTCCTATAGGGCCAGAACAGTGAGTTTGCTCAGAAAAAAAGAACTGTGCTTCTTACAAATACCGCCTTATCTAGTTCAATTCTGCTTAGGATAGTGACAAGAACAGTAGGTCCTCTTCAGTCCAATACACTGTACATGCTGGGAACAGACGCCAGTGCTATTTGCCCTGTGTATGACAATGGGAGCGCAATAGTGACTCTTCTTACCAGAAAACAACTGTTGCTCGTAGGACAAGAAACTGCATGTGATTCAACTCCATTTAGGACTGGGAAACAAATGCTAGCTCGCCTTACAAGAAACACACTCTGCTTTGGAGAAAAGAGCACTCTTCTACTCTACTGTGTATCCTATGGGATCCGAACAGTGAGCTTGCTCAGAACAAAAGAACTGTGCTTCCCATAACATGGGCCATATCTAGTTCAACTTTGCTTAGGAAACTGACAAGAACAGTAGCTCCGCTTCAGTCCAATACACTGTACTTGCTGGGAACAGACGTGATTGCTATTTGCACTGTGTATGGCAATGGGAGCACAATAGTGACCTTCCTTACCAGAAAACAACTCTTGCTCGTAGGACCAAAACTGCATGTGATTCAACTCCATTTAGGACTGGGAAACAAACGCTAGCTCGCCGAACAAGAAACACACTCTGCTTTTGAGAAAAGAGCACTCTTCTACTCTACTGTGTTTCCTATAGGGCCAGAACAGTGAGTTTGCTCAGAACAAAAGAACTGTGCTTCCTACAAATACGGCCATATCTAGTTCAATTCTGCTTAGGAAACTGACAAGAACAGTAGATCCTCTTCAGTCCAATACACTGCACATGCTGGGAACAGACGCCAGTGGTATTTGCCCTGTGTATGACAAGGGGAGCACAATAGTGACTCATCTTACCAGAAAACAACTCTTGCTCGTAGGACAAGAAACTGCAGGTGATTCAACTCCATTTAGGACTGGGAAACAAACGCTAGCTCGCCTTACAAGAAACACACTCTGGTTTTGAGAAAAGAGCACTCTTCTACTCTGCTGTGTTTCCTATGGGGTCTGAACAGTGAGCTTGCTCAGAACAAAAGAACTGTGCTTCCTACACACAGGGGCCATATCTAGTTCAACTATGCTTAGGAAACTGACATAAACAGTAACTCCGCTTCAGTCCAATACACTGTAGTTGCTGGGAACAGACGCCAGTGCTATTTGCCCTGTGTATGACAATGGGAGCGCAATAGTGACTCTTCTTACCAGAAAAAAACTCTTGCTCGTAGGACAAGAAACTGCATGTGATTCCATTCCATTTAGGACTGGGAAACAAACACTAGCTCGCCTTACAAGAAACACACTCTGCTTTTGAGAAATGATCACTCTTCTACTCTACTGTGTTTCCTATAGGGCCAAAACAGTTAGCTTGCTCAGAACAAAAGATCTGTGCTTCCTACACACACAGTCCATATCTAGTTCAATTATGCTTAGGAAACTTACAAGAACAGTAGATCCTCTTCAGTCCAATACACTGTACTTGCTGGGAATAGATGCCAGTGCTATTTGCCCTGTTTATGACAATGGGAGCGCAATAGTGACTCTTCTTACCAGAAAACAACTCTTGCTCGTAGGAGAAGAAACTGCATGTGATTCAACTCCATTTAGGACTGGGAAACAAACGCTAGCTCGCCTTACAAGAAACACACTCTGCTTTTGAGAAAAGAGCACTCTTCTACTCTACTGAGTTTCCTATGGGGTCCGAATAGTGAGCTTGCTCAGAACAAAAGAACTGTGCCTCCTACACACAGGGGCCATATCTAGTTCAACTATGCTTAGGAAACTGACATGAACAGTAGCTCCGCTTCAGTCCAATACACTGTACTTGCTGGGAACAGACGCCAGTGCTATTTGCCCTGTGTATGACAATGGGAGCACAATAGTGACTTTTCTTACCAGAAAACAACTCTTGCTCGTAGTACAAGAAACTTCATGTGATTCAACTCCATTTAGGACTGGGAAACAAATGCTAGCTCCACTTACAAGAAACACACTCTGCTTTTGAGAAAAGAGCATTCTTCTACTCAACTGTGTTTCCTATGGGGTCCGAATAGTGAGCTTGCTCAGAACAAAAGAACTGTGCTTCCTACAAACACGGGCCATATCTAGTTCAACTCTGCTTAGCAAACTGACAAGAACAGTTTCTCCTTTTCAGTCCAATTCACTGTACTTGCTGGGAACAGATGCGATGCTATTTGCACTGTGTATGCTAATGGGAGCGCAATAGTGACTTTCCTTACCAGAAAACAACTCTTGCTCGTAGGACCAAAAACTGCATGTGATTCAACTCCATTTAGGACTGGAAAACAAACGCTAGCTCACCTTACAAGAAACACACTCTGCTTTTGAGAAAAGAGGACTCTTCTACTCTACTTTGTTTCCTATAGTGCCAGAACAGTGAGTTTGCTCAGGACAAAAGAACTGTGCTTCCTGCAAATACCGCCTTATGTAGTTCAATTCTCCTTAGGAAACTGACAAGAACAGTAGATCCTCTTCAGTCCAATACACTGTACATGCTGGGAAACGACAACAGTGCTATTTGCCCTGTGTATGATAATGGGAGCGCAATAGGGACTCTTCTTAACAGAAAACTACTCTTGCTCGTAGGACAAGAAACTGCATGTGATTCAACTCCATTCAGGACTGGGAAACAAACGCTAGCTCGCCTTACAAGAAACACACTCTGCTTTTTCGAAAACATCACTCTTCTACTCTACTTTGTTTCCTATAGGGCCAGAACAGTGAGCTTGCTCAGAACCAAAAAACTGTGCTTCCTACACACACGGCCATATCTAGTTCAAATCTGCTTAGGAAACTGACAAGAACAGTAGATCCTCTTCAGTCCAATACACTGTAAATGCTGGGAACAGACGCCAGTGCTATTTGCCCTAGTACCACAATGGGAGCGCAATAGTGACTCTTCTTACCAGAAAACAACTCTTGCTTGTAGGACAAGAAACTGCATGTGATTCAACTCCATTTAGGACTGGGAAAAAAACGCTAGCACGCCTTACAAGAAACACACTCTGCTTTTGAGAAAAGAGCACTCTTCTACTCTACTGTGTTTCCTATGGTGCCCGAACAGTGACCATTCTCAGAACAAAAGAACTGTGCTTCCTACACACACGGGCCATATCTAGTCCAACTCTGCTTAGGAAACTGACATGAACAGTAGCTCCTCTTCAGTCCAATACACTGTACATGCTGGGAACAGAAGCCAGTGCTATTTGCCCTAGTACCACAATAGGAGCACAATAGTGACTCTTCTTACCAGAAAACAACTCTTGCTCGTAGGACAAGAAACTGAATGTGATTCAACTCCATTTAGGACTGGGAAACAAGCGCTAGCACGCCTTACAAGAAACACACTCTGCTTTTGAGAAAAGATCACTCTTCTACTCTACTGTGTTTCCTATGGTGCCCGAACAGTGAGCATTCTCAGAACAAAAGAACTGTGCTTCCTACAGACACGGGCCATATCTAGTTCAACTCTGCTTAGAAAACTGACAAGAACAGTAGCTCCGCTCCAGTCCAATACACTGTACTAGCTGGGAACAGACGCGAGTGCTATATGCACTGTGTATGGAAATTGGAGCGCAACAGTGACTTTCCTTACCAGAAAAAAACTCTTGCTCGTAGGACCAAAAACTGCATGTGATTCAACTCCATTTAGGACTGGGAAACAAACGCTAGCTCGCCTTACAAGAAACACACTCTGCTTTTGAGAAAAGAGCACTCTTCTACTCTACTGTGTTTCCAATAGGGCCAGAACAGTGAGTTTGCTCAGAACAAAAGAACTGTGCTTCCTACAAATACGGCCATATCTAGTTCAATTCTGCTTAGGAAACTGACAAGAACAGTAGATCCTCTTCAGTCCAATACACTGTACATGCTGGGAACAGACGCCAGTGCTATTTGCCCTGTGTATGACAATGGGAGCGCAATAGTGACTCTTCTTACCAGAAAACATCTCTTGCTCGTAGGACAAGAAACTGCATGTGATTCAACTCCATTTAGGACTGGGAAAAAAACGCTAGCTCGCCTTACAAGAAACACACTCTGCCTTTGAGAAAAGAGCACTCTTCTACTCTACTGTGTATCCTATGGGATCCAAACAGTTAGCTTGCTCAGAACAAAAGAACAGTGCTTCCTACACACACGGGCCATATCTAGTTCAACTCTACTTAGGAAACTGACAAGAGCAGTAGCTCCTCTTCAGTCCAATACACTGTACTTGCTTGGAACAGACGTGAGTGCTATTTGCACTGTGTATGGCAATGGGAGTGCAAGAGCAACTTTCCTTACCAGAAAACAACTCTTGCTCATAGGACCAAAAACAGGATGTGATTCAACTCCATTTAGGACAGGGAAACAAACGCTAGCTTGCCTTACAGGAAACACACTCTGCTTTTGAGAAAAGAGCACTCTTCTTCTCTACTGTGTTTCCTATGGGGTCCGAACAGTGAGCTTGCTCACAACAAAATAACTGTGCTTCCTACACACACGGGCCATATCTAGTTCAACTCTGCTTAGGAAACTAACAAGAAAGATAGATCCTCTTCAGTCCAATACACTCTACTTGCTGGGATTAGACGCCGGTGGTATTTGCCTTGTGTATGACAATGGGAGCACAATAGTGACTCTTCTTACCAGAAAACTACTCTTGCTCGTAGGACCAGAAACTGCATGTGATTCAACTCCATTTAGGACTGGGAAACAAACGCTAGCTTGCCTTACAAGAAACACACTCTGCTTTTGAGAAAAGAGCTCTCTTCTACTCTAATGTCTTTCCTATAAGGCCAGAACAGTGAGTATTCTCAGAACAAAAGAACTGTGCTTCCTACACACATGGGCCATATCTAGTTCAACTCTGCTTAGGAAACTGACAAGAACAGTAGCTCCGCTTTAGTCCAATACACTGTACTTGCTGGGAACAGACGCGAGTGCTATATGCACTGTGTATGGCAATGGGAGCACAATAGTGACTTTCCTTACCAGAAAACAACTCTTGCTCGTAGGACAAGAAACTGCATGTGATTCAACTCCATTTAGGACTGGGAAACAAATGCTAGCTCGCCTAACAAGACACACACTCTGCTTTTGAGAAAAGAGCACTCTTCTACTCTACTGTGTTTCCTATAGGGCCAGAACAGTGAGTTTGCTCAGAAAAAAAGAACTGTGCTTCTTACAAATACCGCCTTATCTAGTTCAATTCTGCTTAGGATAGTGACAAGAACAGTAGGTCCTCTTCAGTCCAATACACTGTACATGCTGGGAACAGACGCCAGTGCTATTTGCCCTGTGTATGACAATGGGAGCGCAATAGTGACTCTTCTTACCAGAAAACAACTGTTGCTCGTAGGACAAGAAACTGCATGTGATTCAACTCCATTTAGGACTGGGAAACAAATGCTAGCTCGCCTTACAAGAAACACACTCTGCTTTGGAGAAAAGAGCACTCTTCTACTCTACTGTGTATCCTATGGGATCCGAACAGTGAGCTTGCTCAGAACAAAAGAACTGTGCTTCCCATAACATGGGCCATATCTAGTTCAACTTTGCTTAGGAAACTGACAAGAACAGTAGCTCCGCTTCAGTCCAATACACTGTACTTGCTGGGAACAGACGTGATTGCTATTTGCACTGTGTATGGCAATGGGAGCACAATAGTGACCTTCCTTACCAGAAAACAACTCTTGCTCGTAGGACCAAAACTGCATGTGATTCAACTCCATTTAGGACTGGGAAACAAACGCTAGCTCGCCGAACAAGAAACACACTCTGCTTTTGAGAAAAGAGCACTCTTCTACTCTACTGTGTTTCCTATAGGGCCAGAACAGTGAGTTTGCTCAGAACAAAAGAACTGTGCTTCCTACAAATACGGCCATATCTAGTTCAATTCTGCTTAGGAAACTGACAAGAACAGTAGATCCTCTTCAGTCCAATACACTGCACATGCTGGGAACAGACGCCAGTGGTATTTGCCCTGTGTATGACAAGGGGAGCACAATAGTGACTCATCTTACCAGAAAACAACTCTTGCTCGTAGGACAAGAAACTGCAGGTGATTCAACTCCATTTAGGACTGGGAAACAAACGCTAGCTCGCCTTACAAGAAACACACTCTGGTTTTGAGAAAAGAGCACTCTTCTACTCTGCTGTGTTTCCTATGGGGTCTGAACAGTGAGCTTGCTCAGAACAAAAGAACTGTGCTTCCTACACACAGGGGCCATATCTAGTTCAACTATGCTTAGGAAACTGACATAAACAGTAACTCCGCTTCAGTCCAATACACTGTAGTTGCTGGGAACAGACGCCAGTGCTATTTGCCCTGTGTATGACAATGGGAGCGCAATAGTGACTCTTCTTACCAGAAAAAAACTCTTGCTCGTAGGACAAGAAACTGCATGTGATTCCACTCCATTTAGGACTGGGAAACAAACACTAGCTCGCCTTACAAGAAACACACTCTGCTTTTGAGAAAAGAGCAGTCTTCTACTCTACTGTGTTTCCTATGGGGTCCGAACAGTGAGTTTGCCCAGAACAAAAGAACTTTGCTTCCTACAAACACGGGCCATATCTAGTTCAACTCTGCTTAGGAAACTGACAAGAACAGTAGCTCCTCTTCAGTCCAATACACTGTACTTCCTGGGAACAGACGCGAGTGCTATTTGCACTGTGTATGCCAATGGGAGCACAATAGTGACTTTCCTTACCAGAAAACAACACTTGCTCATAGGACCAAAAACTGCATGTGATTCAACTTCATTTAGGACTGGGAAACAAACGCTAGCTCGCCTTACAAGAAACACACTCTGCTTTTGAGAAATGATCACTCTTCTACTCTACTGTGTTTCCTATAGGGCCAAAACAGTTAGCTTGCTCAGAACAAAAGATCTGTGCTTCCTACACACACAGGCCATATCTAGTTCAACTCTGCTTAGGAATCTGACAAGAACAGTTTCTCCTCTTCAGTCCAATTCAATGTACTTGCTGGGAACAGACGCGATGCTATTTGCACTGTGTATGCGAATGGGAGCGCAATAGTGACTTTCCTTACCAGAAAACAACTCTTGCTTGTAGGACCAAAAACTGCATGTGATTCAACTCCATTTAGGACTGGGAAACAAACGCTAGCTCACCTTACAAGAAACACACTCTGCTTTTGAGAAAAGAGGACTCTTCTACTCTACTTTGTTTCCTATAGGGCCAGAACAGTGAGTTTGCTCAGAAAAAAAGTACTGTGCTTCCTGCAAATACCGCCTTATCTAGTTCAATTCTGCTTAGGAAACTGACAAGAACAGTAGATCCTCTTCAGTCCAATACACTGTACATGCTGGGAAACGACAACAGTGCTATTTGCCCTGTGTATGATAATGGGAGCGCAATAGGGACTCTTCTTAACAGAAAACTACTCTTGCTCATAGGACAAGAAACTGCATGTGATTCAACTCCATTCAGGACTGGGAAACAAACGCTAGCTCGCCTTACAAGAAACACACTCTGCCAGGCAGTGGTGGCGCATGCCTTTAGTCCCAGCACTTGGGAGGCAGAGGCAGGTGGATCTCTGTGAGTTCGAGGCCAGCCTGGTCTCCAAAGTGAGTTCCAGGAAAGGTGCAAAACTACACAGAGAAACCCTGTCTCGAAAAACCAAAAAAAAAAAAAAAAAAAGAAAAAAAGAAACACACTCTGCTTTTTCGAAAACATCACTCTTCTACTCTACTTTGTTTCCTATAGGGCCAGAAGAGTGAGCTTGCTCAGAACCAAAGAACTGTGCTTCCTACACACACGGCCATATCTAGTTCAATTCTGCTTAGGAAACTGACAAGAACAGTAGATCCTCTTCAGTCCAATACACTGTACATGCTGGGAACAGACGCCAGTGCTATTTGCCCTAGTATCACAATGGGAGCGCAATAGTGACTCTTCTTACCAGAAAACAACTCTTGCTCGTAGGACCAGAAACTGCATGTGATTCATCTCCATTTAGGTTTGGGAAACAAACGCTAGCTCGCCTTACAAGAAACACACTCTGCTTTTGAGAAAAGAGCACTCTTCTACTCTACTGTGTTTCCTATAGGGCCAGAACAGTGAGCATTCTCAGAACAAAAGAACTGTGCTTCCTACACACAGGGGCCATATCTAGTTCAACTCTGCTTAGGAAACTGACAAGAACAGTAGCTCCTCTTCAGTCCAATACACTGTACTTGCTGGGAACAGAAGCGAGTGCTATTTGCACTGTGTATGGAAATGGGAGCACAATAGACACTTTCCTTACCAGAAAACAACTCTTGCTCGTAGAACCAAAAACTGCATGTGATTCAACTCCATTTAGGACTGGGAAACAAACGCTAGCTCCCCTTACAAGAAACACACTCTGCTTTTGAGAAAAGAGCACTCTTCTACTCTACTGTGTTTCCTATAGGGCCAGAACAGTGAGTTTGCTCAGAAGAAAAGAACTGTGCTTTCTACAAATACGGCCATATCTAGTTCAATTCTGCTTAGGAAACTGACAAGAACAGTAGATCCTCTTCAGTCCAGTACACTGTACATGCTGGGAACAGATGCAAGTTCTATTTGCCCTGTGTATGACAATGGGAGCGCAATAGTGACTCTTCTTACCAGAAAACAACTCTTGCTCCTAGGACAAGAAACTGCATGGGATTCAACTCCATTTAGGACTGGGAAAAAAACGCTAGCTCGCCTTACAAGACACACACTCTGCTTTTGAGAAAAGAGCACTCTTCTACTCTACTGTGTTTCCTATAGGGCCAGAACAGTGAGTTTGCTCAGAAAAAAAGAACTGTGCTTCTTACAAATACCGCCTTATCTAGTTCAATTCTGCTTAGGATAGTGACAAGAACAGTAGGTCCTCTTCAGTCCAATACACTGTACATGCTGGGAACAGACGCCAGTGCTATTTGCCCTGTGTATGACAATGGGAGCGCAATAGTGACTCTTCTTACCAGAAAACAACTGTTGCTCGTAGGACAAGAAACTGCATGTGAGTCAACTCCATTTAGGACTGGGAAACAAATGCTAGCTGGCCTTACAAGAAACACACTCTGCTTTGGAGAAAAGAGCACTCTTCTTCTCTACTGTGTATCCTATGGAATCCGAACAGTGAGCTTGCTCAGAATAAAAGAACTGTGCTTCCTATACACATGGGCCATATCTAGTTCAACTCTGCTTAGGAAACTGACAAGAACAGTAGCTCCGCTTCAGTCCAATACACTGTACTTGCTGGGAAGAGACTCGAGTGCTATTTGCACTGTGTATGGCAATGGGAGCACAATAGTGACTCTTCTTACCAGAAAACAACTCTTGCTCCTAGGACAAGAAACTGCATGTGATTCAACTCCATTTAGGACTGGGAAACAAACGCTAGCTCGCCTTAGAGGGAACAAACTCTGCTTTTGAGGAAAGAGCACTCTTCTACTCTACTGTGTATCCTATGGGATCCGAACAGTGAGCTTGCTCAGAACAAAAGAACTGTGCTTCCCATACACATGGGCCATATCTAGTTCAACTTTGCTTAGGAAACTGACAAGAACAGTAGCTCTGCTTCAGTCCAATACACTGTACTTGCTGGGAACAGACGCGATTGCTATTTGCACTGTGTATGGCAATGGGAGCACAATAGTGACCTTCCTTACCAGAAAACAACTCTTGCTCGTAGGACCAAAAACTGCATGTGATTCAACTCCATTTAGGACTGGGAAACAAACGCTAGCTCGCCTTACAAGAAACACACTCTGCTTTTGAGAAAAGAGCACTCTTCTACTCTACTGTGTTTCCTATAGGGCCAGAACAGTGAGTTTGCTCAGAACAAAAGAACTGTGCTTCCTACAAATACGGCCATATCTAGTTCAATTCTGCTTAGGAAACTGACAAGAACAGTAGATCCTCTTCAGTCCAATACACTGCACATGCTGGGAACAGACGCCAGTGGTATTTGCCCTGTGTATGACAAGGGGAGCACAATAGTGACTCATCTTACCAGAAAACAACTCTTGCTCGTAGGACAAGAAACTGCAGGTGATTCAACTCCATTTAGGACTGGGAAACAAACGCTAGCTCGCCTTACAAGAAACACACTCTGGTTTTGAGAAAAGACACTCTTCTACTCTGCTGTGTTTCCTATGGGGTCCGAACAGTGAGCTTGCTCAGAACAAAAGAACTGTGCTTCCTACACACAGGGGTCATATCTAGTTCAACTATGCTTAGGAAACTGACATGAACAGTAACGCCGCTTCAGTCCAATACACTGTAGTTGCTGGGAACAGACGCCAGTGCTATTTGCCCTGTGTATGACAATGGGAGCGCAATAGTGACTCTTCTTACCAGAAAAAAACTCTTGCTCGTAGGACAAGAAACTGCATGTGATTCCACTCCATTTAGGACTGGGAAACAAACACTAGCTCGCCTTACAAGAAACACACTCTGCTTTTGAGAAAAGAGCAGTCTTCTACTCTACTTTGTTTCCTATGGGGTCCGAACAGTGAGTTTGCCCAGAACAAAAGAACTTTGCTTCCTACAAACACGGGCCATATCTAGTTCAACTCTGCTTAGGAAACTGACAAGAACAGTAGCTCCTCTTCAGTCAAATACACTGTACTTCCTGGGAACAGACGCGAGTGCTATTTGCACTGTGTATGCCAATGGGAGCACAATAGTGACTTTCCTTACCAGAAAACAACACTTGCTCATAGGACCAAAAACTGCATGTGATTCAACTTCATTTAGGACTGGGAAACAAACGCTAGCTCGCCTTACAAGAAACACACTCTGCTTTTGAGAAATGTTCACTCTTCTACTCTACTGTGTTTCCTATAGGGCCAAAACAGTTAGCTTGCTCAGAACAAAAGATCTGTGCTTCCTACACACACAGGCCATATCTAGTTCAATTATGCTTAGGAAACTTACAAGAACAGTAGATCCTCTTCAGTCCAATACACTGTACTTGCTGGGAATAGATGCCAGTGCTATTTGCCCTGTTTATGACAATGGGAGCGCAATAGTGACTCTTCATACCAGAAAACAACTCTTGCTCGTAGGACCAGAAACTGCATGTGATTCAACTCCATTTAGGACTGGGAAACAAACGCTAGCTCGCCTTACAAGAAACACACTCTGCTTTTGAGAAAAGAGCACTCTTCTACTCTAATGTCTTTCCTATAAGGCCAGAACAGTGAGCATTCTCAGAACAAAAGAACTGTGCTTCCTACACACATGGGCCATATCTTGTTCAACTCTGCTTAGGAAACTGACAAGAACAGTAGCTCCGCTTTAGTCCAATACACTGTACTTGCTGGGAACAGACGCAAATGATATTTGCACTGTGTATGGCAATGGGAGCGCAATAGTGACTTTCCTTACCAGGAAACAACTCTTGCTCGTAGGACAAGAAACTGCATGTGATTCAACTCCATTTAGGACTGGGAAACAAACGCTAGCTCGCATTACAAGAAACACACTCTGCTTTTGACAAAAGAGCACTCTTCTACTCTACTGAGTTTCCTATGGGGTCCGAACAGTGAGCTTGCTCAGAAAAAAAGAACTGTGCCTCCTACACACAGGGGCCATATCTAGTTCAACTCTGCTTAGGAAACTGACATGAACAGTAGCTCCTCTTCAGTCCAATACACTGTACATGCTGGGAACAGACGCCAGTGCTATTTGCCCTGTGTATGACAAGGGGAGCACAATAGTGACTCATCTTACCAGAAAACAACTCTTGCTCGTAGGACAAGAAACTGCATGTGATTCAACTCCATTTAGGACTGGGAAACAAACGCTAGCTTGCCTTACAAGAAACACACTCTGGTTTTGAGAAAAGAGCACTCTTCTACTCTACTGAGTTTCCTATGGGGTCCGAACAGTGAGCTTGCTCAGAACAAAAGAACTGTGCCTCCTACACACAGGGGCCATATCTAGTTCAACTATGCTTAGGAAACTGACATGAACAGTAGCTCCTCTTCAGTCCAATACACTGTACTTGCTGGGAACAGACGCGATGCTATTTGCACTGTGTATGCGAATGGGAGCGCAATAGTGACTTTCCTTACCAGAAAACAACTCTTGCTCGTAGGACCAAAAACTGCATGTGATTCAACTCCATTTAGGACTGGGAAACAAACGCTAGCTCACCTTACAAGAAACACACTCTGCTTTTGAGAAAAGAGGACTCTTCTACTCTACTTTGTTTCCTATAGGGCCAGAACAGTGAGTTTGCTCAGAACAAAAGTACTGTGCTTCCTGCAAATACCGCCTTATCTAGTTCAATTCTGCTTAGGAAACTGACAAGAACAGTAGATCCTCTTCAGTCCAATACACTGTACATGCTGGGAAACGACAACAATGCTATTTGCCCTGTGTATGATAATGGGAGCGCAATAGGGACTCTTCTTAACAGAAAACTACTCTTGCTCGTAGGACAAGAAACTGCATGTGATTCAACTCCATTCAGGACTGGGAAACAAACGCTAGCTCGCCTTACAAGAAACACACTCTGCCAGGCAGTGGTGGCGCATGCCTTTAGTCCCAGCACTTGGGAGGCAGAGGCAGGTGGATCTCTGTGAGTTCGAGGCCAGCCTGGTCTCCAAAGTGAGTTCCAGGAAAGGTGCAAAACTACACAGAGAAACCCTGTCTCGAAAAACCAAAAAAAAAAAAAAAAAAAGAAAAAAAGAAACACACTCTGCTTTTTCGAAAACATCACTCTTCTACTCTACTTTGTTTCCTATAGGGCCAGAAGAGTGAGCTTGCTCAGAACCAAAGAACTGTGCGTCCTACAAACACGGCCATATCTAGTTCAATTCTGCTTAGGAAACTGACAAGAACAGTAGATCCTCTTCAGTCCAATACACTGTACATGCTGGGAACAGACGCCAGTGCTATTTGCCCTAGTACCACAATGGGAGCGCAATAGTGACTCTTCTTACCAGAAAACAACTCTTGCTCGTAGGACAAGAAACTGCATGTGATTCAACTCCATTTAGGACTGGGAAACAAACGCTAGCACGCCTTACAAGAAACACACTCTGCTTTTGAGAAAAGAGCACTCTTCTACTCTACTGTGTTTCCTATAGTGCCCGAACAGTGAGCATTCTCAAAACAAAAGAACTGTGCTTCCTACACACACGGGCCATATCTAGTTCAACTCTGCTGAGGAAACTGACATGAACAGTAGCTCCTCTTCAGTCCAATACACTGTACATGCTGGGAACAGACGCCAGTGCTATTTGCCCTAGTTCCACAATGGGAGCGCAATAGTGACTCTTCTTACCAGAAAACAACTCTTGCTCATAGGACAAGAAACTGCATGTGATTCAACTCCATTTAGGACTGGGAAACAAACGCTAGCTCGCCTTACAAGAAACACACTCTGCTTTTGAGAAAAGATCACTCTTCTACTCTACTGTGTTTCCTATGGTGCCTGAACAGTGAGCATTCTCAGAACAAAAGAACTGTGCTTCCTACACACACGGGCCATATCTAGTTCAACTCTGCTTAGGAAACTGACATGAACAGTAGCTCCTCTTCAGTCCAATACACTGTACACGCTGGGAACAGACGCCAGTGCTATTTGCCCTAGTATCACAATGGGAGCGCAATAGTGACTCTTCTTACCAGAAAACAACTCTTGCTCGTAGGACCAGAAACTGCATGTGATTCATCTCCATTTAGGATTGGGAAACAAACGCTAGCTCGCCTTACAAGAAACACACTCTGCTTTTGAGAAAAGAGCACTCTTCTACTCTACTGTGTTTCCTATAGGGCCAGAACAGTGAGCATTCTCAGAACAAAAGAACTGTGCTTCCTACACACAGGGGCCATATCTAGTTCAACTCTGCTTAGGAAACTGACAAGAACAGCAGCTCCGCTTCAGTCCAATACACTGTACTTGCTGGGAACAGACGCGAGTGCTATTTGCACTGTGTAAGGCAATGGGAGCACAATAGTGACTACCTTACCAGAAAACAACTCTTGCTCATATGACCAAAAACTGGATGTAATTCAACTCCATTTAGGAATGGGAAACAAACGCTAGCTCGCCTTACAAGAAAGACACTCTGATTTTGAGAAAAGAGCAGTCTTCTACTCGACTGTGTTTCCTATGGGGTCCGACCAGTGAGCTTGCTCAGAACAAAAGAACTGTGCTTCCTACAAACACGGGCCATATCTAGTTCAACTCTGCTTAGGAAACTGACAAGAACATTAGCTCCGCTTCAGTCCAATTCACTGTACTTGCTGGGAACAGACACGAGTGCTATTTGCACTGTGTATGGCAATGGGAGTGCAATAGTGACTTTCCTTACCAGAAAACAACTCTTGCTCGTAGGACCAAAAACAGGATGTGATTCAACTCCATTTAGGACTGGGAAACAAATGCTAGCTTGCCTTACAAGAAACACACTCAGCTTTTGAAAAAAGAGCACTCTTCTACTCTACTGTGTTTCCTACGGGGTCTGAACAGTGAGCTTGCTCAGAACAAAAGAATTGTGCTTCCTACACACACGGGCCATATCTAGTTCAACTCTAATTAGGAAACTGACAAGAACGGTAGCTCCTCTTCAGTCCAATACACTGTACTAGCTGGGAACAGACGCGCGTGCTATTTGCACTGTGTATGGCAATAGGAGTGCAATAGTGACTCTTATTATCAGAAAACACCTCTTGCTCGTAGGACCACTAACTGCATGGGATTCAACTCCATTTCTGATTGGGAAACAAACACTAGCTCACCTTACAAGAAACACACTCTGCTTTTGAGAAAAGAGCACTCCTCTACTCTACTGTGTTTCCTATGGGGTCCAAACAGTGAGCTTGCTCAGAACAAAAGAACTGTGCTTCCTACACACACGGGCCATATCTAGTTCAATTATGCTTAGGAAACTGACAAGAACAGCAGATCCTCTTCAGTCCAATACATCTGTACACAGATGCCAGTGCTATTTGCCCCGTTTATGACAATGGGAGCGCAATAGTGACTCTTCTTACCAGAAAACAACTCTTGCTCGTAGGTCCAGAAACTGCATGTGATTCAACTCCATTTAGAACTGGGAAACAAACGCTAGCTTGACTTACAAGAAACACACTCTGCTTTTGAGAAACGAGCACTCTGCTACTCTAATGTCTTTCCTATAAGGCCAGAACAGTGAGCATTCTCAGAACAAAAGAACTGTGCTTCCTAGCACACAGGGGCCATATCTAGTTCAACTCTGCTTAGGAAACTGACAAGAACAGTAGATGCTCTTCAGTCCAATACACTGTACATGCTGGGAACACACGCCAGTGCTATTTGCCCTGTGTATGACAATGGGAGCGCAATAGTGACTCTTCTTACCAGAAAACATCTCTTACTCATAGGACAAGAAACTGCATGTGATTCATCTCCATTTAGGATTGGGAAACAAATGCTAGCTCGCCTTACAAGAAACACACTCTGCTTTTGAGAAAAGAGCAGTCTTCTACTCTACTGTGTTTCTTATGGGGTCCGTACAGTGAGCTTCCTCAGAACAAAAGAACTGCGTTTCCTACACACATGGGCCATATCTAGTTCAACTCTGCTTAGGAAACTGACAAGAACAGTAGCTTTTCTTCAGTCCAATACACTGCACTTGCTGGGAGCAGACGCGAGTGCTATTTGCACTGTGTATGGCAATGGGATCGCAATAGTGACTTTCCTTACCAGAAAACAACTCTTGCTCGTAGGACCAGAAACTGCATTTGATTCAACTCCATTTAGGACTGGGAAACAAACGCTAGCTCGTCTTACAAGAAAGACACTCTGCTTTTTCAAAACCATCACTTTTCTACTCTACTTTGTTTCTTATAGGGCCAGAACAGTGAGCTTGCTCAGAACAAAAGAACTGTGCTTCCTACGCACACGGCCATATCTAGTTCAATTCTACTTAGGAAACTGACAAGAACTGTAGATCCTCTTCAGTCCAATACACTGTACATGCTGGGAACAGACGCCAGTGCTAATTGCCCTGTGTATGACAATGGGAGCGCAATAGTGACTCTTCTTACCAGAAAACAATTCATGCTCATAGGTCCAGAAACTGCATTTGATTCAACTCCATTTAGGACTGGGAAACAAACGCAAGATCTCCTTACAAGAAACATACTCTGCTTTTTAGAAAAGAGCACTCTTCTACTCTGATGTGTTTACTATGGGGTCCGAAAAGTGAGCTTGCTCAGAAAAAAAAACTGTCCTTCCTAAACACACGGGCTATATCTAGTTCAACTCTGCTTAGGAAACTGACAAGAAGAGTAGCTCCTCTTCAGTCCAATACACTGTATTTGCTTGGAACAGACTCCCGTGCTATTTGCCCTGTGTATGACCGTGGGAGCACAATAGTGACTCTTCTTACCAGAAAACAATTCTTGCTCGTAAGACCAGAAACTGCATGTGATTCAACTCCATTTAGGACTGGGAAAAAAACGCTAGCTCGTCTTACAAGAAACACACTCTGCTTTTTAGAAAAGAGCACAGTTCTACTCTACTGTGTTTCTTATAGGGCCAGAACAGTGAGCATTCTCAGAACAATAGAACTGTGCTTCCTATACACACGGGCCATATCTAGTTCAAGTCTGCTTAGAAAACTGACAAGAACAGTAGATCCTCTTCAGTCCAATACACTGTACATGCTGGGAACAGACGCCAGTGCTATTTGCCCTAAGTATCACAATGGGAGCGCAATAGTGACTCTTCTTACCAGAAAACAACTCTTGCTCGTAGGACAAGAAACTGCATGTGATTCAACTCCATTTAGGACTGGGAAACAAACGCTAGCTCGCCTTACAAGAAAAACACTCTGCTTTTGAGAAAAGAGCACTCTTCTACTCTACTGTGTTTCCTATAGGGCCAGAACAGTGAGTTTGCTCAGAACAAAAGAACTGTGCTTCCTACAAATACGGCCATATCTAGTTCAATTCTGCTTAGGAAACTGACAAGAACAGTAGATCCTCTTCAGTCCAATACACTGTACATGCTGGGAACAGACGCCAGTGCTATTTGCCCTGTGTATGACAAGGGGAGCACAATAGTGACTCATCTTACCAGAAAACAACTCTTGCTCGTAGGACAAGAAACTGCATGTGATTCAACTCCATTTAGGACTGGGAAACAAACGCTAGCTTGCCTTACAAGAAACACACTCTGGTTTTGAGAAAAGAGCACTCTTCTACTCTACTGAGTTTCCTATGGGGTCCGAACAGTGAGCTTGCTCAGAACAAAAGAACTGTGCCTCCTACACACAGGGGCCATATCTAGTTCAACTATGCTTAGGAAACTGACATGAACAGTAGCTCCGCTTCAGTCCAATACACTGTACTTGCTGGGAACAGACGCCAGTGCTATTTGCCCTGTGTATGACAATGGGAGCACAATAGTGACTTTTCTTACCAGAAAAAAACTCTTGCTCGTAGTACAAGAAACTTCATGTGATTCAACTCCATTTAGGACTGGGAAACAAATGCTAGCTCGACTTACAAGAAACACACTCTGCTTTTGAGAAAAGAGCATTCTTCTACTCTACTGTGTTTCCTATGGGGTCCGAACAGTGAGCTTGCTCAGAACAAAAGAACTGTGCTTCCTACAAACACGGGCCATATCTAGTTCAACTCTGCTTAGCAAACTGACAAGAACAGTTTCTCCTCTTCAGTCCAATTCACTGTTCTTGCTGGGAACAGACGTGATGCTATTTGCACTGTGTATGCTAATGGGAGCGCAATAGTGACTTTCCTTACCAGAAAACAACTCTTTCTCGTAGGACCAAAAACTGCATGTGATTCAACTCCATTTAGGACTGGGAAACAAACGCTAGCTCACCTTACAAGTAACACACTCTGCTTTTGAGAAAAGAGGACTCTTCTACTCTACTTTGTTTCCTATAGGGCCAGAACAGTGAGTTTGCTCAGAACAAAAGAACTGTGCTTCCTGCAAATACCGCCTTATGTAGTTCAATTCTGCTTAGGAAACTGACAAGAACAGTAGATCCTCTTCAGTCCAATACACTGTACATGCTGGGAAACGACAACAGTGCTATTTGCCCTGTGTATGATAATGGGAGCGCAATAGGGACTCTTCTTAACAGAAAACTACTCTTGCTCGTAGGACAAGAAACTGCATGTGATTCAACTCCATTCAGGACTGGGAAACAAACGCTAGCTCGCCTTACAAGAAACACACTCTGCCAGGCAGTGGTGGCGCATGCCTTTAGTCCCAGCACTTGGGAGGCAGAGGCAGGTGGATCTCTGTGAGTTCGAGGCCAGCCTGGTCTCCAAAGTGAGTTCCAGGAAAGGTGCAAAACTACACAGAGAAACCCTGTCTCGAAAAAAAAAAAAAAGAAAAAAAAAGAAAAAAAGAAACACACTCTGCTTTTTCGAAAACATCACTCTTTTACTCTACTTTGTTTCCTATATGGCCAGAACAGTGAGCTTGTTCAGAACCAAAGAACTGTGCTTCCTACACACACGGCCATATCTAGTTCAATTCTGCTTAGGAAACTGACAAGAACAGTAGATCCTCTTCAGTCCAATACACTGTACATGCTGGGAACAGACGCCAGTGCTATTTGCCCTAGTACCAAAATGGGAGCGCAATAGTGACTCTTCTTACCAGAAAACAACTCTTGCTTGTAGGACAAGAAACTGCATGTGATTAAACTCCATTTAGGACTGGGAAACAAACGCTAGCACGCCTTACAAGAAACACACTCTGCTTTTGAGAAAAGAGCACTATTCTACTCTACTGTGTTACCTATGGTGCCCGAACAGTGAGCATTCTCAGAACAAAAGAACTGTGCTTCCTACACACACGGGCCATATCTAGTTCAACTCTGCTTAGGAAACTGACATGAACAGTAGCTCCTCTTCAGTCCAATACACTGTACATGCTGGGAACAGACGCCAGTGCTATTTGCCCTAGTACCACAATGGGAGCGCAATAGTGACTCTTCTTACCAGAAAACAACTCTTGCTCGTAGGACAAGAAACTGCATGTGATTCAACTCCATTTAGGACTGGGAAACAAACGCTAGCACGCCTTACAAGAAACACACTCTGCTTTTGAGAAAAGATCACTCTTCTACTCTACTGTGTTTCCTATGGTGCCCGAACAGTGAGCATTCTCAGAACAAAAGAACTGTGCTTCCTACACACACGGGCCATATCTAGTTCAACTCTGCTTAGGAAACTGACATGAACAGTAGCTCTTCTTCAGTCCAATACACTGTACATGCTGGGAACAGACGCCAGTGCTATTTGCCCTAGTATCACAATGGGAGCGCAATAGTGACTCTTCTTACCAGAAAACAACTCTTGCTCGTAGGACCAGAAACTGCATGTGATTCATCTCCATTTAGGATTGGGAAACAAACGCTAGCTCGCCTTACAAGAAACACACTCTGCTTTTGAGAAAAGAGCACTCTTCTACTCTACTGTGTTTCCTATAGGGCCAGAACAGTGAGCATTCTCAGAACAAAAGAACTGTGCTTCCTACACACACGGGCCATATCTAGTTCAACTCTGCTTAGGAAACTGACAAGAACAGTAGCTCCGCTTCAGTCCAATACATCTGTACACAGATGCCAGTGCTATTTGCCCCGTTTATGACAATGGGAGCGCAATAGTGACTCTTCTTACCAGAAAACAACTCTTGCTCGTAGGTCCAGAAACTGCATGTGATTCAACTCCATTTAGAACTGGGAAACAAACGCTAGCTTGACTTACAAGAAACACACTCTGCTTTTGAGAAAGGAGCACTCTGCTACTCTAATGTCTTTCCTATAAGGCCAGAACAGTGAGCATTCTCAGAACAAAAGAACTGTGCTTCCTAGCACACAGGGGCCATATCTAGTTCAACTCTGCTTAGGAAACTGACAAGAACAGTAGCTCCTCTTCAGTCAAATACACTGTACTTCCTGGGAACAGACGCGAGTGCTATTTGCACTGTGTATGCCAATGGGAGCACAATAGTGACTTTCCTTACCAGAAAACAACACTTGCTCATAGGACCAAAAACTGCATGTGATTCAACTTCATTTAGGACTGGGAAACAAACGCTAGCTCGCCTTACAAGAAACACACTCTGCTTTTGAGAAATGATCACTCTTCTACTCTACTGTGTTTCCTATAGGGCCAAAACAGTTAGCTTGCTCAGAACAAAAGATCTGTGCTTCCTACACACACAGGCCATATCTAGTTCAACTCTGCTTAGGAATCTGACAAGAACAGTTTCTCCTCTTCAGTCCAATTCAATGTACTTGCTGGGAACAGACGCGATGCTATTTGCACTGTGTATGCGAATGGGAGCGCAATAGTGACTTTCCTTACCAGAAAACAACTCTTGCTTGTAGGACCAAAAACTGCATGTGATTCAACTCCATTTAGGACTGGGAAACAAACGCTAGCTCACCTTACAAGAAACACACTCTGCTTTTGAGAAAAGAGGACTCTTCTACTCTACTTTGTTTCCTATAGGGCCAGAACAGTGAGTTTGCTCAGAAAAAAAGTACTGTGCTTCCTGCAAATACCGCCTTATCTAGTTCAATTCTGCTTAGGAAACTGACAAGAACAGTAGATCCTCTTCAGTCCAATACACTGTACATGCTGGGAAACGACAACAGTGCTATTTGCCCTGTGTATGATAATGGGAGCGCAATAGGGACTCTTCTTAACAGAAAACTACTCTTGCTCATAGGACAGGAAACTGCATGTGATTCAACTCCATTCAGGACTGGGAAACAAACGCTAGCTCGCCTTACAAGAAACACACTCTGCCAGGCAGTGGTGGCGCATGCCTTTAGTCCCAGCACTTGGGAGGCAGAGGCAGGTGGATCTCTGTGAGTTCGAGGCCAGCCTGGTCTCCAAAGTGAGTTCCAGGAAAGGTGCAAAACTACACAGAGAAACCCTGTCTCGAAAAACCAAAAAAAAAAAAAAGAAAAAGAAAAAAAGAAACACACTCTGCTTTTTCGAAAACATCACTCTTCTACTCTACTTTGTTTCCTATAGGGCCAGAAGAGTGAGCTTGCTCAGAACCAAAGAACTGTGCTTCCTACACACACGGCCATATCTAGTTCAATTCTGCTTAGGAAACTGACAAGAACAGTAGATCCTCTTCAGTCCAATACACTGTACATGCTGGGAACAGACGCCAGTGCTATTTGCCCTAGTATCACAATGGGAGCGCAATAGTGACTCTTCTTACCAGAAAACAACTCTTGCTCGTAGGACCAGAAACTGCATGTGATTCATCTCCATTTAGGATTGGGAAACAAACGCTAGCTCGCCTTACAAGAAACACACTCTGCTTTTGAGAAAAGAGCACTCTTCTACTCTACTGTGTTTCCTATAGGGCCAGAACAGTGAGCATTCTCAGAACAAAAGAACTGTGCTTCCTACACACAGGGGCCATATCTAGTTCAACTCTGCTTAGGAAACTGACAAGAACAGTAGCTCCTCTTCAGTCCAATACACTGTACTTGCTGGGAACAGAAGCGAGTGCTATTTGCACTGTGTATGGAAATGGGAGCACAATAGACACTTTCCTTACCAGAAAACAACTCTTGCTCGTAGAACCAAAAACTGCATGTGATTCAACTCCATTTAGGACTGGGAAACTAACGCTAGCTCCCCTTACAAGAAACACACTCTGCTTTTGAGAAAAGAGCACTCTTCTACTCTACTGTGTTTCCTATAGGGCCAGAACAGTGAGTTTGCTCAGAAGAAAAGAACTGTGCTTTCTACAAATACGGCCATATCTAGTTCAATTCTGCTTAGGAAACTGACAAGAACAGTAGATCCTCTTCAGTCCAGTACACTGTACATGCTGGGAACAGACGCAAGTTCTATTTGCCCTGTGTATGACAATGGGAGCGCAATAGTGACTCTTCTTACCAGAAAACAACTCTTGCTCCTAGGACAAGAAACTGCATGGGATTCAACTCCATTTAGGACTGGGAAAAAAACGCTAGCTCGCCTTACAAGACACACACTCTGCTTTTGAGAAAAGAGCACTCTTCTTCTCTACTGTGTTTCCTATAGGGCCAGAACAGTGAGTTTGCTCAGAAAAAAAGAACTGTGCTTCTTACAAATACCGCCTTATCTAGTTCAATTCTGCTTAGGATAGTGACAAGAACAGTAGGTCCTCTTCAGTCCAATACACTGTACATGCTGGGAACAGACGCCAGTGCTATTTGCCCTGTGTATGACAATGGGAGCGCAATAGTGACTCTTCTTACCAGAAAACAACTGTTGCTCGTAGGACAAGAAACTGCATGTGAGTCAACTCCATTTAGGACTGGGAAACAAATGCCAGCTCGCCTTACAAGAAACACACTCTGCTTTGGAGAAAAGAGCACTCTTCTTCTCTACTGTGTATCCTATGGAATCCGAACAGTGAGCTTGCTCAGAATAAAAGAACTGTGCTTCCTATACACATGGGCCATATCTAGTTCAACTCTGCTTAGGAAACTGACAAGAACAGTAGCTCCGCTTCAGTCCAATACACTGTACTTGCTGGGAAGAGACTCGAGTGCTATTTGCACTGTGTATGGCAATGGGAGCACAATAGTGACTCTTCTTACCAGAAAACAACTCTTGCTCCTAGGACAAGAAACTGCATGTGATTCAACTCCATTTAGGACTGGGAAACAAACGCTAGCTCGCCTTAGAGGGAACAAACTCTGCTTTTGAGGAAAGAGCACTCTTCTACTCTACTGTGTATCCTATGGGATCCGAACAGTGAGCTTGCTCAGAACAAAAGAACTGTGCTTCCCATACACATGGGCCATATCTAGTTCAACTTTGCTTAGGAAACTGACAAGAACAGTAGCTCTGCTTCAGTCCAATACACTGTACTTGCTGGGAACAGACGCGATTGCTATTTGCACTGTGTATGGCAATGGGAGCACAATAGTGACCTTCCTTACCAGAAAACAACTCTTGCTCGTAGGACCAAAAACTGCATGTGATTCAACTCCATTTAGGACTGGGAAACAAACGCTAGCTCGCCTTACAAGAAACACACTCTGCTTTTGAGAAAAGAGCACTCTTCTACTCTACTGTGTTTCCTATAGGGCCAGAACAGTGAGTTTGCTCAGAACAAAAGAACTGTGCTTCCTACAAATACGGCCATATCTAGTTCAATTCTGCTTAGGAAACTGACAAGAACAGTAGATCCTCTTCAGTCCAATACACTGCACATGCTGGGAACAGACGCCAGTGGTATTTGCCCTGTGTATGACAAGGGGAGCACAATAGTGACTCATCTTACCAGAAAACAACTCTTGCTCGTAGGACAAGAAACTGCAGGTGATTCAACTCCATTTAGGACTGGGAAACAAACGCTAGCTCGCCGAACAAGAAACACACTCTGGTTTTGAGAAAAGACACTCTTCTACTCTGCTGTGTTTCCTATGGGGTCCGAACAGTGAGCTTGCTCAGAACAAAAGAACTGTGCTTCCTACACACAGGGGTCATATCTAGTTCAACTATGCTTAGGAAACTGACATGAACAGTAACGCCGCTTCAGTCCAATACACTGTAGTTGCTGGGAACAGACGCCAGTGCTATTTGCCCTGTGTATGACAATGGGAGCGCAATAGTGACTCTTCTTACCAGAAAAAAACTCTTGCTCGTAGGACAAGAAACTGCATGTGATTCCACTCCATTTAGGACTGGGAAACAAACACTAGCACGCCTTACAAGAAACACACTCTGCTTTTGAGAAAAGAGCAGTCTTCTACTCTACTTTGTTTCCTATGGGGTCCGAACAGTGAGTTTGCCCAGAACAAAAGAACTTTGCTTCCTACAAACACGGGCCATATCTAGTTCAACTCTGCTTAGGAAACTGACAAGAACAGTAGCTCCTCTTCAGTCAAATACACTGTACTTCCTGGGAACAGACGCGAGTGCTATTTGCACTGTGTATGCCAATGGGAGCACAATAGTGACTTTCCTTACCAGAAAACAACACTTGCTCATAGGACCAAAAACTGCATGTGATTCAACTTCATTTAGGACTGGGAAACAAACGCTAGCTCGCCTTACAAGAAACACACTCTGCTTTTGAGATATGTTCACTCTTCTACTCTACTGTGTTTCCTATAGGGCCAAAACAGTTAGCTTGCTCAGAACAAAAGATCTGTGCTTCCTACACACACAGGCCATATCTAGTTCAATTATGCTTAGGAAACTTACAAGAACAGTAGATCCTCTTCAGTCCAATACACTGTACTTGCTGGGAATAGATGCCAGTGCTATTTGCCCTGTTTATGACAATGGGAGCGCAATAGTGACTCTTCATACCAGAAAACAACTCTTGCTCGTAGGACCAGAAACTGCATGTGATTCAACTCCATTTAGGATTGGGAAACAAACGCTAGCTCGCCTTACAAGAAACACACTCTGCTTTTGAGAAAAGAGCACTCTTCTACTCTAATGTCTTTCCTATAAGGCCAGAACAGTGAGCATTCTCAGAACAAAAGAACTGTGCTTCCTACACACATGGGCCATATCTTGTTCAACTCTGCTTAGGAAACTGACAAGAACAGTAGCTCCGCTTTAGTCCAATACACTGTACTTGCTGGGAACAGACGCAAATGATATTTGCACTGTGTATGGCAATGGGAGCGCAATAGTGACTTTCCTTACCAGGAAACAACTCTTGCTCGTAGGACAAGAAACTGCATGTGATTCAACTCCATTTAGGACTGGGAAACAAACGCTAGCTCGCATTACAAGAAACACACTCTGCTTTTGACAAAAGAGCACTCTTCTACTCTACTGAGTTTCCTATGGGGTCCGAACAGTGAGCTTGCTCAGAAAAAAAGAACTGTGCCTCCTACACACAGGGGCCATATCTAGTTCAACTCTGCTTAGGAAACTGACATGAACAGTAGCTCCTCTTCAGTCCAATACACTGTACATGCTGGGAACAGACGCCAGTGCTATTTGCCCTGTGTATGACAAGGGGAGCACAATAGTGACTCATCTTACCAGAAAACAACTCTTGCTCGTAGGACAAGAAACTGCATGTGATTCAACTCCATTTAGGACTGGGAAACAAACGCTAGCTTGCCTTACAAGAAACACACTCTGGTTTTGAGAAAAGAGCACTCTTCTACTCTACTGAGTTTCCTATGGGGTCCGAACAGTGAGCTTGCTCAGAACAAAAGAACTGTGCCTCCTACACACAGGGGCCATATCTAGTTCAACTATGCTTAGGAAACTGACATGAACAGTAGCTCCGCTTCAGTCCAATACACTGTACTTGCTGGGAACAGACGCGATGCTATTTGCACTGTGTATGCGAATGGGAGCGCAATAGTGACTTTCCTTACCAGAAAACAACTCTTGCTCGTAGGACCAAAAACTGCATGTGATTCAACTCCATTTAGGACTGGGAAACAAACGCTAGCTCACCTTACAAGAAACACACTCTGCTTTTGAGAAAAGAGGACTCTTCTACTCTACTTTGTTTCCTATAGGGCCAGAACAGTGAGTTTGCTCAGAACAAAAGTACTGTGCTTCCTGCAAATACCGCCTTATCTAGTTCAATTCTGCTTAGGAAACTGACAAGAACAGTAGATCCTCTTCAGTCCAATACACTGTACATGCTGGGAAACGACAACAATGCTATTTGCCCTGTGTATGATAATGGGAGCGCAATAGGGACTCTTCTTAACAGAAAACTACTCTTGCTCGTAGGACAAGAAACTGCATGTGATTCAACTCCATTCAGGACTGGGAAACAAACGCTAGCTCGCCTTACAGGAAACACACTCTGCCAGGCAGTGGTGGCGCATGCCTTTAGTCCCAGCACTTGGGAGGCAGAGGCAGGTGGATCTCTGTGAGTTCGAGGCCAGCCTGGTCTCCAAAGTGAGTTCCAGGAAAGGTGCAAAACTACACAGAGAAACCCTGTCTCGAAAAACCAAAAAAAAAAAAAAAGAAAGAAAAAAAGAAACACACTCTGCTTTTTCGAAAACATCACTCTTCTACTCTACTTTGTTTCCTATAGGGCCAGAAGAGTGAGCTTGCTCAGAACCAAAGAACTGTGCGTCCTACAAACACGGCCATATCTAGTTCAATTCTGCTTAGGAAACTGACAAGAACAGTAGATCCTCTTCAGTCCAATACACTGTACATGCTGGGAACAGACGCCAGTGCTATTTGCCCTAGTACCACAATGGGAGCGCAATAGTGACTCTTCTTACCAGAAAACAACTCTTGCTCGTAGGACAAGAAACTGCATGTGATTCAACTCCATTTAGGACTGGGAAACAAACGCTAGCACGCCTTACAAGAAACACACTCTGCTTTTGAGAAAAGAGCACTCTTCTACTCTACTGTGTTTCCTATAGTGCCCGAACAGTGAGCATTTTCAAAACAAAAGAACTGTGCTTCCTACACACACGGGCCATATCTAGTTCAACTCTGCTGAGGAAACTGACATGAACAGTAGCTCCTCTTCAGTCCAATACACTGTACATGCTGGGAACAGACGCCAGTGCTATTTGCCCTAGTTCCACAATGGGAGCGCAATAGTGACTCTTCTTACCAGAAAACAACTCTTGCTCATAGGACAAGAAACTGCATGTGATTCAACTCCATTTAGGACTGGGAAACAAACGCTAGCTCGCCTTACAAGAAACACACTCTGCTTTTGAGAAAAGATCACCCTTCTACTCTACTGTGTTTCCTATGGTGCCTGAACAGTGAGCATTCTCAGAACAAAAGAACTGTGCTTCCTACACACACGGGCCATATCTAGTTCAACTCTGCTTAGGAAACTGACAAGAACAGTAGCTCCTCTTCAGTCCAATACACTGTACACGCTGGGAACAGACGCCAGTGCTATTTGCCCTAGTATCACAATGGGAGCGCAATAGTGACTCTTCTTACCAGAAAACAACTCTTGCTCGTAGGACCAGAAACTGCATGTGATTCATCTCCATTTAGGATTGGGAAACAAACGCTAGCTCGCCTTACAAGAAACACACTCTGCTTTTTAGAAAAGAGCACTCTTCTACTCTACTGTGTTTCCTATAGGGCCAGAACAGTGAGCATTCTCAGAACAAAAGAACTGTGCTTCCTACACACAGGGGCCATATCTAGTTCAACTCTGCTTAGGAAACTGACAAGAACAGTAGCTCCGTTTCAGTCCAATACACTGTACTTGCTGGGAACAGACGCGAGTGCTATTTGCACTGTGTAAGGCAATGGGAGCACAATAGTGACTACCTTACCAGAAAACAACTCTTGCTCATATGACCAAAAACTGGATGTAATTCAACTCCATTTAGGAATGGGAAACAAACGCTAGCTCGCCTTACAAGAAAGACACTCTGATTTTGAGAAAAGAGCAGTCTTCTACTCGACTGTGTTTCCTATGGGGTCCGACCAGTGAGCTTGCTCAGAACAAAAGAACTGTGCTTCCTACAAACACGGGCCATATCTAGTTCAACTCTGCTTAGGAAACTGACAAGAACATTAGCTCCGCTTAAGTCCAATTCACTGTACTTGCTGGGAACAGACACGAGTGCTATTTGCACTGTGTATGGCAATGGGAGTGCAATAGTGACTTTCCTTACCAGAAAACAACTCTTGCTCGTAGGACCAAAAACAGGATGTGATTCAACTCCATTTAGGACTGGGAAACAAATGCTAGCTTGCCTTACAAGAAACACACTCAGCTTTTGAAAAAAGAGCACTCTTCTACTCTACTGTGTTTCCTACGGGGTCTGAACAGTGAGCTTGCTCAGAACAAAAGAATTGTGCTTCCTACACACACGGGCCATATCTAGTTCAACTCTAATTAGGAAACTGACAAGAACGGTAGCTCCTCTTCAGTCCAATACACTGTACTAGCTGGGAACAGACGCGCGTGCTATTTGCACTGTGTATGGCAATAGGAGTGCAATAGTGACTCTTCTTATCAGAAAACACCTCTTGCTTGTAGTACCAGAAACTGCATGGGATTCAACTCCATTTCTGATTGGGAAACAAACACTAGCTCACCTTACAAGAAACACACTCTGCTTTTGAGAAAAGAGCACTCCTCTACTCTACTGTGTTTCCTATGGGGTCCAAACAGTGAGCTTGCTCAGAACAAAAGAACTGTGCTTCCTACACACACGGGCCATATCTAGTTCAATTATGCTTAGGAAACTGACAAGAACAGCAGATCCTCTTCAGTCCAATACATCTGTACACAGATGCCAGTGCTATTTGCCCCGTTTATGACAATGGGAGCGCAATAGTGACTCTTCTTACCAGAAAACAACTCTTGCTCGTAGGTCCAGAAACTGCATGTGATTCAACTCCATTTAGAACTGGGAAACAAACGCTAGCTTGACTTACAAGAAACACACTCTGCTTTTGAGAAAGGAGCACTCTGCTACTCTAATGTCTTTCCTATAAGGCCAGAACAGTGAGCATTCTCAGAACAAAAGAACTGTGCTTCCTAGCACACAGGGGCCATATCTAGTTCAACTCTGCTTAGGAAACTGACAAGAACAGTAGATGCTCTTCAGTCCAATACACTGTACATGCTGGGAACACACGCCAGTGCTATTTGCCCTGTGTATGACAATGGGAGCGCAAGAGTGACTCTTCTTACCAGAAAACATCTCTTACTCATAGGACAAGAAACTGCATGTGATTCATCTCCATTTAGGATTGGGAAACAAATGCTAGCTCGCCTTACAAGAAACACACTCTGCTTTTGAGAAAAGAGCAGTCTTCTACTCTACTGTGTTTCTTATGGGGTCCGTACAGTGAGCTTCCTCAGAACAAAAGAACTGCGTTTCCTACACACATGGGCCATATCTAGTTCAACTCTGCTTAGGAAACTGACAAGAACAGTAGCTTTTCTTCAGTCCAATACACTGCACTTGCTGGGAGCAGACGCGAGTGCTATTTGCACTGTGTATGGCAATGGGATCGCAATAGTGACTTTCCTTACCAGAAAACAACTCTTGCTCGTAGGACCAGAAACTGCATGTGATTCAACTCCATTTAGGACTGGGAAACAAACGCTAGCTTGTCTTACAAGAAAGACACTCTGCTTTTTCGAAACCATCACTTTTCTACTCTACTTTGTTTCTTATAGGGCCAGAACAGTGAGCTTGCTCAGAACAAAAGAACTGTGCTTCCTACGCACACGGCCATATCTAGTTCAATTCTACTTAGGAAACTGACAAGAACAGTAGATCCTCTTCAGTCCAATACACTGTACATGCTGGGAACAGACGCCAGTGCTAATTGCCCTGTGTATGACAATGGGAGCGCAATAGTGACTCTTCTTACCAGAAAACAATTCATGCTCATAGGTCCAGAAACTGCATGTGATTCAACTCCATTTAGGACTGGAAAACAAACGCTAGCTCGCCTTACAAGAAACACACTCTGCTTTTTAGAAAAGAGCACTCTTCTACTCTACTGTGTTTCCTATAGGGCCAGAACAGTGAGCATTCTCAGAACAATAGAACTGTGCTTCCTATACACACGGGCCATATCTAGTTCAAGTCTGCTTAGGAAACTGACAAGAACACTAGATCCTCTTCAGTCCAATACACTGTACATGCTGGGAACAGACGCCAGTGCTATTTGCCCTATGTATCACAATGGGAGCGCAATAGTGACTCTTCTTACCAGAAAACAACTCTTGCTCGTAGGACAAGAAACTGCATGTGATTCATCTCCATTTAGGATTGGGAAACAAACGCTAGCTCACCTTACAAGAAACACACTCTGCTTTTGAGAAAAGAGCACTCTTCTACTCTACTGTGTTTCCTATGGTGTCCGAACAGTGAGCTTGCTCAGAACAAAAGAACTGTGCTTCCTACACACAGGTGCCATAATTAGTTCAACTCTGCTTAGGAAACTGACATGAACAGTAGCTCCTCTTCAGTCCAATACACTGTACTTGCTGGGAACAGATGCGAGTGCTATTTATACTGTGTATGGCAATGGGAACGCAACAGTGACTTTATTACCGGAAAACAACTCTTGCGCGTAGGACCAAAAACAGGATGTGATTCAACTCCATTTAGGACTGGGAAACAAATGCTAGCTTGCCTTACAAGAAACACACTCTGCTTTTGAGAAATGAGCACTCCTCTACTCTACTGTGTTTCCTATGGGGTCCAAACAGTGAGCTTGCTCAGAACAAAAGAACTGTGCTTCCTCCACACACGGGCCATATCTAGTTCAATTATGCTTAGGAAACTGACAAGAACAGCAGCTCCTCTTCATTCCAATACACTGTACTTGGTGGGAACAGATGCCAGTGCTATTTGCCCTGTTTATGACAATGGAAGCGCAATAGTGACTCTTCTTACCAGATAACAACTCTTGCTCGTAGGACCAGAAACTGCATGTGATTCAACTCCATTTAGGACTTGGAAACAAACGCTAGCTTGACTTACAAGAAACACACTCTGCTTTTGAGAAAGGAGCACTCTTTTACTCTAATGTCTTTCCTATAAGGCTGGAACAGTGAGCAATCTCAGAACAAAAGAACTGTGCTTCCTACACACACGGGCCATATCTAGTTCAACTCTGCTTAGGAAATTGAGAAGAACAGTAGATGCTCTTCAGTCCAATACACTGTACATGCTGGGAACAGACGCCAGTGCTATTTGCCCTGTGTATGACAATGGGAGCGCAATAGTGACTCTTCTTATTAGAAAACATCTCTTACTTGAAGGACAAGCAACTGCATGTGATTCATCTCCATTTAGGATTGGGAAACAAACGCTAGCTCGCCTTACAAGAAACACAATCTGCTTTTGAGAAAAGAGCAGTCTTCTACTGTACTGTGTTTCTTATGAGGTCCGTACAGAGAGCTTGCTCAGAACAAAAGAACTGTGTTTCCTACACACATGGGCCATATCTAGTTCAACTCTGCTTAGGAAACTAACAAGAACAGTAGCTCTTCTTCAGTCCAATACACTGCACTTGCTGGGAACAGACGCGAGTGCTATTTGCACTGTGTATGGCAATGGGAGCGCAATAGTGACTTTCCTTACCAGAAAACAACTCTTGCTCGTAGGACCAGAAACTGCATGTGATTCAACTCCATTTAGGACTGGGAAACAAACGCTAGCTCGTCTTACAAGAAAGACACTCTGCTTTTTCGAAACCATCACTCTTCTACTCTACTTTGTTTCTTATAGGGCCAGAACAGTGAGCTTGCTCAGAACAAAAGAACTGTGCTTCCTACGCACACGGCCATATCTAGTTCAATTCTACTTAGGAAACTGACAAGAACAGTAGATCCTCTTCAGTCCAATACACTGTACATGCTGGGAACAGACGCCAGTGCTAATTGCCCTGTGTATGACAATGGGAGCGCAATAGTGACTCTTCTTACCAGAAAACAATTCATGCTCATAGGTCCAGAAACTGCATGTGATTCAACTCCATTTAGGACTGGGAAACAAACACTAGCTCGCCTTACAAGAAACACACTCTGCTTTTTAGAAAAGAGCACTCTTCTACTCTACTGTGTTTCCTATAGGGCCAGAACAGTGAGCATTCTCAGAACAATAGAACTGTGCTTCCTATACACACGGGCCATATCTAGTTCAAGTCTGCTTAGGAAACTGACAAGAACACTAGATCCTCTTCAGTCCAATACACTGTACATGCTGGGAACAGACGCCAGTGCTATTTGCCCTATGTATCACAATGGGAGCGCAATAGTGACTCTTCTTACCAGAAAACAACTCTTGCTCGTAGGACAAGAAACTGCATGTGATTCATCTCCATTTAGGATTGGGAAACAAACGCTAGCTCACCTTACAAGAAACACACTCTGCTTTTGAGAAAAGAGCACTCTTCTACTCTACCGTGTTTCCTATGGTGTCCGAACAGTGAGCTTGCTCAGAACAAAAGAACTGTGCTTCCTACACACAGGGGCCATAATTAGTTCAACTCTGCTTAGGAAACTGACATGAACAGTAGCTCCTCTTCAGTCCAATACACTGTACTTGCTGGGAACGGACGCGAGTGCTATTTGCACTGTGTATGGCAATGGGAGCACAATAGTGACTCTTCTTCCCAGAAAACAATTCTTGCTCATAGGAACAGAAACTGCATGTGATTCAACTCCATTTAGAACTGGGAAACAAACGCTAGCTCGCCTTACAAGAAACACACACTGCTTTTGAGAAAAGAACACTCTTCTACTCTACTGTGTTTCCTATGGGGTCCGAACAGTGAGCTTGCTCAGAACAAAAGAACTGTGCTTCCTACACACAGGGGCCATATCTAGTTCAACTCTGCTTCGGAAACTGACAAGAACAGTAGCTCCGCTTCAGTCCAATACACTGTACTTGCTGGGAACAGATGCGAGTGCTATTTGCACTGTGTATGTAAATGGGAGCACAATAGTGACTTTCCTTTCCAGAAAACAACTCTTGCTCGTAGGACCAAATACTGCATGTGATTCAAATCCATTTAGGACTGGGAAACAAACGCTAGCTCGCCTTACAAGAAACACACTCTGCTTTTGAGAAAAGAGCAGTCTTCTATTCTACTGTGGTTCATATGGGGTCCGAACAATGAGCTTGCTCAGAACAAAAGAACTGTGCTTCCTACACACACGGGCCATATCTAGTTCAACTCTGCTTAGGAAACTGACAAGAACAGTAGCTCCGCTTCAGTCCAATACACTGTACTTGCTGGGAACAGATGCGAGTGCTATTTATACTGTGTATGGCAATGGGAACGCAACAGTGACTTTATTACCAGAAAACAACTCTTGCTCGTAGGACCAAAAACAGGATGTGATTCAACTCCATTTAGGACTGGGAAACAAATGCTAGCTTGCCTTACAAGAAACACACTCTGCTTTTGAGAAAGGAGCACTCCTCTACTCTACTGTGTTTCCTAAGGGTTCCAAACAGTGAGCTTGCTCAGAACAAAAGAACTGTGCTTCCTACACACACGGGCCATATCTAGTTCAATTATGCTTAGGAAACTGACAAGAACAGCAGCTCCTCTTCATTCCAATACACTGTACTTGGTGGGAACAGATGCCAGTGCAATTTGCCCCGTTTATGACAATGGAAGCGCAATAGTGACTCTTCTTACCAGATAACAACTCTTGCTCGTAGGACCAGAAACTGCATGGGATTCAACTCCATTTAGGACTTGGAAACAAACGCTAGCTTGACTTACAAGAAACACACTCTGCTTTTGAGAAAGGAGCACTCTTCTACTCTAATGTCTTTCCTATAAGGTTGGAACAGTGAGCACTCTCAGAACAAAAGAACTGTGATTCCTACACACACGGGCCATATCTAGTTCAACTCTGCTTAGCAAATTGAGAAGAACAGTAGATGCTCTTCAGTCCAATACACTGTACATGCTGGGAACAGACGCCAGTGCTATTTGCCCTGTGTATGACAATGGGAGCGCAATAGTGACTCTTCTTATTAGAAAACATCTCTTACTTGAAGGACAAGCAACTGCATGTGATTCATCTCCATTTAGGATTGGGAAACAAACGCTAGCTCACCTTACAAGAAACACAATCTGCTTTTGAGAAATGAGCAGTCTTCTACTGTACTGTGTTTCTTATGAGGTCCATACAGAGAGCTTGCTCAGAACAAAAGAACTGTGTTTCCTACACACATGGGCCATATCTAGTTCAACTCTGCTTAGGAAACTAACAAGAACAGTAGCTCTTCTTCAGTCCAATACACTGCACTTGCTGGGAACAGACGCGAGTGCTATTTGCACTGTGTATGGCAATGGGAGTGCAATAGTGACTTTCCTTACCAGAAAACAACTCTTGCTCGTAGGACCAGAAACTGCATGTGATTCAACTCCATTTAGGACTGGGAAACAAACGCTAGCTCGTCTTACAAGAAAGACACTCTGCTTTTTCGAAACCATCACTCTTCTACTCTACTTTGTTTCTTATAGGGCCAGAACAGTGAGCTTGCTCAGAACAAAAGAACTGTGCTTCCTACGCACAGGGCCATATCTAGTTCAATTCTACTTAGGAAACTGACAAGAACAGTAGATCCTCTTCAGTCCAATACACTGTACATGCTGGGAACAGACGCCAGTGCTAATTGCCCTGTGTATGACAATGGGAGCGCAATAGTGACTCTTCTTACCAGAAAACAATTCATGCTCATACGTCCAGAAACTGCATGTGATTCAACTCCATTTAGGACTGGGAAACAAACACTAGCTCGCCTTACAAGAAACACACTCTGCTTTTTAGAAAAGAGCACTCTTCTACTCTACTGTGTTTCCTATAGGGCCAGAACAGTGAGCATTCTCAGAACAATAGAACTGTGCTTCCTATACACACGGGCCATATCTAGTTCAAGTCTGCTTAGGAAACTGACAAGAACACTAGATCCTCTTCAGTCCAATACACTGTACATGCTGGGAACAGACGCCAGTGCTATTTGCCCTATGTATCACAATGGGAGCGCAATAGTTACTCTTCCTACCAGAAAACAACTCTTGCTCGTAGGACAAGAAACTGCCTGTGATTCATCTCCATTTAGGATTGGGAAACAAACGCTAGCTCACCTTACAAGAAACACACTCTGCTTTTGAGAAAAGAGCACTCTTCTACTCTACTGTGTTTCCTATGGTGTCCGAACAGTGAGCTTGCTCAGAACAAAAGAACTGTGCTTCCTACACACTGGGGCCATAATTAGTTCAACTCTGCTTAGGAAACTGACATGAACAGTAGCTCCTCTTCAGTCCAATACACTGTACTTGCTGGGAACGGACGCGAGTGCTATTTGCACTGTGTATGGCAATGGGAGCACAATAGTGACTCTTCTTCCCAGAAAACAATTCTTGCTCATAGGAACAGAAACTGCATGTGATTCAACTCCATTTAGAACTGGGAAACAAACGCTAGCTCGCCTTACAAGAAACACACACTGCTTTTGAGAAAAGAACACTCTTCTACTCTACTGTGTTTCCTATGGGGTCCGAACAGTGAGCTTGCTCAGAACAAAAGAACTGTGCTTCCTACACACAGGGGCCATATCTAGTTCAACTCTGCTTCGGAAACTGACAAGAACAGTAGCTCCGCTTCAGTCCAATACACTGTACTTGCTGGGAACAGATGCGAGTGCTATTTGCACTGTGTATGTAAATGGGAGCACAATAGTGACTTTCCTTTCCAGAAAACAACTCTTGCTCGTAGGACCAAAAACTGCATGTGATTCAAATCCATTTAGGACTGGGAAACAAACGCTAGCTCGCCTTACAAGAAACACACTCTGCTTTTGAGAAAAGAGCAGTCTTCTATTCTACTGTGGTTCATATGGGGTCCGAACAATGAGCTTGCTCAGAACAAAAGAACTGTGCTTCCTACACACACGGGCCATATCTAGTTCAACTCTGCTTAGGAAACTGACAAGAACAGTAGCTCCGCTTCAGTCCAATACACTGTACTTGCTGGGAACAGATGCGAGTGCTATTTATACTGTGTATGGCAATGGGAACGCAACAGTGACTTTATTACCAGAAAACAACTCTTGCTCGTAGGACCAAAAACAGGATGTGATTCAACTCCATTTAGGACTGGGAAACAAATGCTAGCTTGCCTTACAAGAAACACACTCTGCTTTTGAGAAAGGAGCACTCCTCTACTCTACTGTGTTTCCTAAGGGTTCCAAACAGTGAGCTTGCTCAGAACAAAAGAACTGTGCTTCCTACACACACGGGCCATATCTAGTTCAATTATGCTTAGGAAACTGACAAGAACAGCAGCTCCTCTTCATTCCAATACACTGTACTTGGTGGGAACAGATGCCAGTGCTATTTGCCCCGTTTATGACAATGGAAGCGCAATAGTGACTCTTCTTACCAGATAACAACTCTTGCTCGTAGGACCAGAAACTGCATGGGATTCAACTCCATTTAGGACTTGGAAACAAACGCTAGCTTGACTTACAAGAAACACACTCTGCTTTTGAGAAAGGAGCACTCTTCTACTCTAATGTCTTTCCTATAAGGTTGGAACAGTGAGCACTCTCAGAACAAAAGAACTGTGCTTCCTACACACACGGGCCATATCTAGTTCAACTCTGCTTAGGAAATTGAGAAGAACAGTAGATGCTCTTCAGTCCAATACACTGTACATGCTGGGAACAGACGCCAGTGCTATTTGCCCTGTGTATGACAATGGGAGCGCAATAGTGACTCTTCTTATTAGAAAACATCTCTTACTTGAAGGACAAGCAACTGCATGTGATTCATCTCCATTTAGGATTGGGAAACAAACGCTAGCTCACCTTACAAGAAACACAATCTGCTTTTGAGAAAAGAGCAGTCTTCTACTGTACTGTGTTTCTTATGAGGTCCGTACAGAGAGCTTGCTCAGAACAAAAGAACTGTGTTTCCTACACACATGGGCCATATCTAGTTCAACTCTGCTTAGGAAACTAACAAGAACAGTAGCTCTTCTTCAGTCCAATACACTGCACTTGCTGGGAACAGACGCGAGTGCTATTTGCACTGTGTATGGCAATGGGAGCGCAATAGTGACTTTCCTTACCAGAAAACAACTCTTGCTCGTAGGACCAGAAACTGCATGTGATTCAACTCCATTTAGGACTGGGAAACAAACGCTAGCTCGTCTTACAAGAAAGACACTCTGCTTTTTCGAAACCATCACTCTTCTACTCTACTTTGTTTCTTATAGGGCCAGAACAGTGAGCTTGCTCAGAACAAAAGAACTGTGCTTCCTACGCACAGGGCCATATCTAGTTCAATTCTACTTAGGAAACTGACAAGAACAGTAGATCCTCTTCAGTCCAATACACTGTACATGCTGGGAACAGACGCCAGTGCTAATTGCCCTGTGTATGACAATGGGAGCGCAATAGTGACTCTTCTTACCAGAAAACAATTCATGCTCATACGTCCAGAAACTGCATGTGATTCAACTCCATTTAGGACTGGGAAACAAACACTAGCTCGCCTTACAAGAAACACACTCTGCTTTTTAGAAAAGAGCACTCTTCTACTCTACTGTGTTTCCTATAGGGCCAGAACAGTGAGCATTCTCAGAACAATAGAACTGTGCTTCCTATACACACGGGCCATATCTAGTTCAAGTCTGCTTAGGAAACTGACAAGAACACTAGATCCTCTTCAGTCCAATACACTGTACATGCTGGGAACAGACGCCAGTGCTATTTGCCCTATGTATCACAATGGGAGCGCAATAGTTACTCTTCCTACCAGAAAACAACTCTTGCTCGTAGGACAAGAAACTGCCTGTGATTCATCTCCATTTAGGATTGGGAAACAAACGCTAGCTCACCTTACAAGAAACACACTCTGCTTTTGAGAAAAGAGCACTCTTCTACTCTACTGTGTTTCCTATGGTGTCCGAACAGTGAGCTTGCTCAGAACAAAAGAACTGTGCTTCCTACACACTGGGGCCATAATTAGTTCAACTCTGCTTAGGAAACTGACATGAACAGTAGCTCCTCTTCAGTCCAATACACTGTACTTGCTGGGAACGGACGCGAGTGCTATTTGCACTGTGTATGGCAATGGGAGCACAATAGTGACTCTTCTTCCCAGAAAACAATTCTTGCTCATAGGAACAGAAACTGCATGTGATTCAACTCCATTTAGAACTGGGAAACAAACGCTAGCTCGCCTTACAAGAAACACACACTGCTTTTGAGAAAAGAACACTCTTCTACTCTACTGTGTTTCCTATGGGGTCCGAACAGTGAGCTTGCTCAGAACAAAAGAACTGTGCTTCCTACACACAGGGGCCATATCTAGTTCAACTCTGCTTCGGAAACTGACAAGAACAGTAGCTCCGCTTCAGTCCAATACACTGTACTTGCTGGGAACAGATGCGAGTGCTATTTGCACTGTGTATGTAAATGGGAGCACAATAGTGACTTTCCTTTCCAGAAAACAACTCTTGCTCGTAGGACCAAAAACTGCATGTGATTCAAATCCATTTAGGACTGGGAAACAAACGCTAGCTCGCCTTACAAGAAACACACTCTGCTTTTGAGAAAAGAGCAGTCTTCTATTCTACTGTGGTTCATATGGGGTCCGAACAATGAGCTTGCTCAGAACAAAAGAACTGTGCTTCCTACACACACGGGCCATATCTAGTTCAACTCTGCTTAGGAAACTGACAAGAACAGTAGCTCCGCTTCAGTCCAATACACTGTACTTGCTGGGAACAGATGCGAGTGCTATTTATACTGTGTATGGCAATGGGAACGCAACAGTGACTTTATTACCAGAAAACAACTCTTGCTCGTAGGACCAAAAACAGGATGTGATTCAACTCCATTTAGGACTGGGAAACAAATGCTAGCTTGCCTTACAAGAAACACACTCTGCTTTTGAGAAAGGAGCACTCCTCTACTCTACTGTGTTTCCTAAGGGTTCCAAACAGTGAGCTTGCTCAGAACAAAAGAACTGTGCTTCCTACACACACGGGCCATATCTAGTTCAATTATGCTTAGGAAACTGACAAGAACAGCAGCTCCTCTTCATTCCAATACACTGTACTTGGTGGGAACAGATGCCAGTGCTATTTGCCCCGTTTATGACAATGGAAGCGCAATAGTGACTCTTCTTACCAGATAACAACTCTTGCTCGTAGGACCAGAAACTGCATGGGATTCAACTCCATTTAGGACTTGGAAACAAACGCTAGCTTGACTTACAAGAAACACACTCTGCTTTTGAGAAAGGAGCACTCTTCTACTCTAATGTCTTTCCTATAAGGTTGGAACAGTGAGCACTCTCAGAACAAAAGAACTGTGCTTCCTACACACACGGGCCATATCTAGTTCAACTCTGCTTAGGAAATTGAGAAGAACAGTAGATGCTCTTCAGTCCAATACACTGTACATGCTGGGAACAGACGCCAGTGCTATTTGCCCTGTGTATGACAATGGGAGCGCAATAGTGACTCTTCTTATTAGAAAACATCTCTTACTTGAAGGACAAGCAACTGCATGTGATTCATCTCCATTTAGGATTGGGAAACAAACGCTAGCTCACCTTACAAGAAACACAATCTGCTTTTGAGAAAAGAGCAGTCTTCTACTGTACTGTGTTTCTTATGAGGTCCGTACAGAGAGCTTGCTCAGAACAAAAGAACTGTGTTTCCTACACACATGGGCCATATCTAGTTCAACTCTGCTTAGGAAACTAACAAGAACAGTAGCTCTTCTTCAGTCCAATACACTGCACTTGCTGGGAACAGACGCGAGTGCTATTTGCACTGTGTATGGCAATGGGAGCGCAATAGTGACTTTCCTTACCAGAAAACAACTCTTGCTCGTAGGACCAGAAACTGCATGTGATTCAACTCCATTTAGGACTGGGAAACAAACGCTAGCTCGTCTTACAAGAAAGACACTCTGCTTTTTCGAAACCATCACTCTTCTACTCTACTTTGTTTCTTATAGGGCCAGAACAGTGAGCTTGCTCAGAACAAAAGAACTGTGCTTCCTACGCACACGGCCATATCTAGTTCAATTCTACTTAGGAAACTGACAAGAACAGTAGATCCTCTTCAGTCCAATACACTGTACATGCTGGGAACAGACGCCAGTGCTAATTGCCCTGTGTATGACAATGGGAGCGCAATAGTGACTCTTCTTACCAAAAAACAATTCATGCTCATAGGTCCAGAAACTGCATGTGATTCAACTCCATTTAGGACTGGGAAACAAACGCTAGCTCGCCTTACAAGAAACACACTCTGCTTTTTAGAAAAGAGCACTCTTCTACTCTACTGTGTTTCCTATAGGGCCAGAACAGTGAGCATTCTCAGAACAATAGAACTGTGCTTCCTATACACACGGGCCATATCTAGTTCAAGTCTGCTTAGGAAACTGACAAGAACACTAGATCCTCTTCAGTCCAATACACTGTACATACTGGGAACAGACGCCAGTGCTATTTGCCCTATGTATCACAATGGGAGCGCAATAGTGACTCTTCTTACCAGAAAACAACTCTTGCTCGTAGGACAAGAAACTGCATGTGATTCATCTCCATTTAGGATTGGGAAACAAACGCTAGCTCACCTTACAAGAAACACACTCTGCTTTTGAGAAAAGAGCACTCTTCTACTCTACTGTGTTTCCTATGGTGTCCGAACAGTGAGCTTGCTCAGAACAAAAGAACTGTGCTTCCTACACACAGGGGCCATAATTAGTTCAACTCTGCTTAGGAAACTGACATGAACAGTAGCTCCTCTTCAGTCCAATACACTGTACATGCTGGGAACAGACGCAAGTGCTAATTGCCCTGTGTATGACAATGGGAGCGCAATAGTGACACTTCTTACCAGAAAACAACTCTTGCTCGTAGGACGAGAATCTGCATGTGATTCATCTCCATTTAGGATTGGGAAACAAACGCTAGCCCACCTTACAAGAAAGACACTCTGCTTTTGAGAAAAGAGCACTCTTCTACTCTACTGTGTTTCCTATGGTGTCCGAACAGTGAGCTTGCTCAGAACAAAAGAACTGTGCTTCCTACACACACGGGCCATATCTAGTTCAACCCTGCTTAGGAAACTGACAAGAACAGTAGCTCCTTTTCAGTCCAATACACTGTACATGCTGGGAACAGACGCCAGTGCTAATTGCCCTGTGTATGACAATGGGAGCGCAATAGTGACTCTTCTTACCAGAAAACAATTCATGCTCATAGGTCCAGAAACTGCATGTGATTCAACTCCATTTAGGACTGGGAAACAAACGCTAGCTCGCCTTACAAGAAACACACTCTGCTTTTTAGAAAAGAGCACTCTTCTACTCTACTGTGTTTCCTATAGGGCCAGAACAGTGAACATTCTCAGAACAATAGAACTGTGCTTCCTATACACACGGGCCATATCTAGTTCAAGTCTGCTTAGGAAACTGACAAGAACACTAGATCCTCTTCAGTCCAATACACTGTACATGCTGGGAACAGACGCCAGTGCTATTTGCCCTATGTATCACAATGGGAGCGCTATAGTGACTCTTCTTACCAGAAAACAACTCTTGCTCGTAGGACAAGAAACTGCATGTGATTCATCTCCATTTAGGATTGGGAAACAAACGCTAGCTCACCTTACAAGAAACACACTCTGCTTTTGAGAAAAGAGCACTCTTCTACTCTACTGTGTTTCCTATGGTGTCCGAACAGTGAGCTTGCTCAGAACAAAAGAACTGTGCTTCCTACACACAGGGGCCATAATTAGTTCAACTCTGCTTAGGAAACTGACATGAACAGTAGCTCCTCTTCAGTCCAATACACTGTACATGCTGGGAACAGACGCAAGTGCTAATTGCCCTGTGTATGACAATGGGAGCGCAATAGTGACACTTCTTACCAGAAAACAACTCTTGCTCGTAGGACGAGAATCTGCATGTGATTCATCTCCATTTAGGATTGGGAAACAAACGCTAGCCCACCTTACAAGAAAGACACTCTGCTTTTGAGAAAAGAGCACTCTTCTACTCTACTGTGTTTCCTATGGTGTCCGAACAGTGAGCTTGCTCAGAACAAAAGAACTGTGCTTCCTACACACAGGGGCCATATCTAGTTCAACTCTGCTTAGGAAACTGACAAGAACAGTAGCTCCCCTTTAGTCCAATACACTGTACTTGCTGGGAACAGACAGGAGTGCTATTTGTACTGTGTATGACAAGGGGAGCGCAACAGTGACTCTTCTTACCAGAAAACAACTCTTTCTCTTAGGACAAGAAACTGCATGTGATTCAACTCCATTAAGGACTGGGAAACAAACGCTAGCTCGCCTTACAAAAAACACACTCTGATTTTGAGAAAAGAGCACTCTTCTACTCTACTGTGTTTCCTATGATGTCCGAACAGTGAGCTTGCTCAGAACAAAAGAACTGTGCTTCCTACACACATGGGCCATATCTAGTTCAACTCTGCTTAGGAAACTGACAAGAACAGTAGCTCCTTTTCAGTCCAATACACTGTACTTGCTGGGAACATACGAGAGTGCAATTTGCACTGTGTATGGCAATGGGAGCACAATAGTGACTTTCCTTACCAGAAAACAACTCTTGCTCGTAGGACAAGGAACTGCATGGGATTCAACTCCATTTAGGACTGGGTAACAAACGCTAGCTCGCCTTACAAGAAACACACTCTGCTTTTGAGAAAAGAGCACTCTTCTACTCGACTGTGTTTCCTATATGGCCAGAACAGTGAGTTTTCTCAGAACAAAAGAACTGTGCTTCCTACAAATACGGCCATATCTAGTTCAATTCTGCTTAGGAAACTGACAGGAACAGTAGATCCTCTTCAGTCCAATATACTGTACATGCGGGAACAGACGCCAGTGCTATTTGCCCTGTGTATGACAATGGGAGCACAATAGTGACTCTTCTTACCAGAAAAGAACTCTTGCTCATAGGACAAGAAACTGCATGTGATTCAACTCCATTTAGGACTGGGAAACAAACGCTAGCTCGCCTTACAGGAAACACATTCTGCTTTTCAGAAAAGTGCACTCTTCTACTCGACTGTGTTTCCTATGGGGTCCGAACAGTGAGCTTGCTCAGAATAAAAGAACTGTTATTCCAACACACACGGGCCATATCTAGTTCAACTCTGCTTTGGAAACCGACAAGAACAGAAGCTCCTCTTCAGTCCAATACACTGTTCTTGCTGGGAACAGACGTGAGTGCTATTTGCACTGTGTATGGCAATGGGAGCACAATAGTGACTTTCCTTACCAGAAAACAATTCTTGGTCAAAGGCCAAAAACTGCATGTGATTCAAATCCATTTAGGACTGGGAAACAAACGCTAGCTCACCTTACAAGAAACATACTCTGCTTTTGAGAAAAGAGGACTCTTCTACTCTACTGTGTTTCCTATAGGGCCAGAACAGTGAGTTTGCTCAGAAAAAAAAAAACTGTGCTTCCTACAAATACCGCCTTATCTAGTTCAATTCTGCTTAGGAAAGTGACAAGAACAGTAGGTCTTCTTCAGTCCAATAAACTGTACATGCTGGGAACAGACGCCAGTGCTATTTGCCCTGTGTATGACAATGGGAGCGCAATAGTGACTCTTCTTACCAAAAAACAACTCTTGCTTGTAGGACAGGAAACTGCATGTGATTCAACTCCATTTAGGACTGGAAAACAAATGCTAGCTCGCCTTACAAGAAACACACTCTGCTTTGGAGAAAAGAGCACTCTTCTTCTCTACTGTGTATCCTATGGAATCCGAACAGTGAGCTTGCTCAGAATAAAACAACTGTGCTTCCTATACACATGGGCCATATCTAGTTCAACTCTGCTTAGGAAACTGACAAGAAGAGAAGCTCCACTCAGTCCAATACACTGTACTTGCTGGGAACAGACGCGAGTGCTATTTGCACTGTGTATGGCAATGGGAGCACAATAGTGACTCCTCTTACCAGAAAAAAACTCTTGCTCGTAGGACAAGAAACTGCATGTGATTCAACTCCATTTAGGACTGGGAAACAAACGCTAGCTCGCCTTACAAGGAACACACTGGGCTTTTGAGAAAAGAGCACTCTTCTACTCTACTGTGTATCCTATGGGATCCGAACAGTGAGCTTGCTCAGAAAAAAAGAACTGTGCTTTCTATACACATGGGCCATATCTAGTTCAACTCTGCTTAGGAAACTGACAAGAACAGTAGCTCCTCTTCAGTCCAATACACTGTACTTCCTGGGAACAGACGCGAGTGCTATTTGCACTGTGTATGCCAATGGGAGCACAATAGTGACTTTCCTTACCAGAAAACAACTCTTGCTCGTAGGACAAGAAACTGCATGTGATTCAACTCCATTTAGGACTGGGAAACAAACGCTAGCTCGCCTTACAAGAAACACACTCTGCTTTTGAGAAAAGAGCACTCTTCTACTCTACTGTGTTTCCTATGGTGCCCGAACAGTGAGCATTCTCAGAACAAAAGAACTGTGCTTCCTACACACACGGGCCATATCTAGTTCAACTCTGCTTAGGAAACTGACATGAACAGTAGCTCCTCTTCAGTCCAATACACTGTACATGCTGGGAACAGAGGGCAGTGCTATTTGCCCTAGTATCACAATGGGAGCGCAATAGTGACTCTTCTTACCAGAAAACAACTCTTGCTCGTAGGACCAGAAACTGCATGTGATTCATCTCCATTTAGGATTGGAAAACAAACGCTAGCTCGCCTTACAAGAAACTCACTCTGCTTTTGAGAAAAGAGCACTATTCTACTCTACTGTGTTTCCTTTAGGGCCAGAACAGTGAGCATTCTCAGAACAAAAGAACTGTGCTTCCTACACACAGGGGCCATATCTAGTTCAACTCTGTTTAGGAAACTGACAAGAACAGTAGCTCCGCTTCAGTCCAATACAGTGTACTTGCTGGGAACAGAAGCGAGTGCTATTTGCACTGTGTATGGAAATGGGAGCACAATAAACACTTTCCTTACCAGAAAAAAACTCTTGCTCGTAGATCCAAAAACTGCATGTGATTCAAATCCATTTAGGACTGGGAAACAAACGCTAGCTCGCCTTACAAGAAACACACTCTGCTTTTGAGAAAAGAGCAGTCTTCTATTCTACTGTGGTTCATATTGGGTCCGAACAATGAGCTTGCTCAGAACAAAAGAACTGTGCTTCCTACACACACGGGCCATATCTAGTTCAACTCTGCTTAGGAAACTGACAAGAACAGTAGCTCCGCTTCAGTCCAATACACTGTACTTGCTGGGAACAGATGCGAGTGCTATTTATACTGTGTATGGCAATGGGAACGCAACATTGACTTTATTACCAGAAAACAACTCTTGCTCGTAGGACCAAAAACAGGATCTGATTCAACTCCATTTAGGACTGGGAAACAAATGCTAGCTTGCCTTACAATAAACACACTCTGCTTTTGAGAAAGGAGCACTCCTCTACTCTACTGTGTTTTTTATGGGGTCCGAACAGTGAGCTTTCTCAGAACAAAAGAACTGTGCTTCCTGCACACACGGGCCATATCTAGTTCAATTATGCTTAGGAAACTGACAAGAACAGCAGCTCCTCTTCATTCCAATACACTGTACTTGGTGGGAACAGATGCCAGTGCTATTTGCCCTGTTTATGACAATGGAAGCGCAATAGTGACTCTTCTTACCAGATAACAACTCTTGCTCGTAGGACCAGAAACTGCATGGGATTCAACTCCATTTAGGACTTGGAAACAAACGCTAGCTTGACTTACAAGAAACACACTCTGCTTTTGAGAAAGGAGTACTCTTCTACTCTAATGTCTTTCCTATAAGGCTGGAACAGTGAGCAATCTCAGAACAAAAGAACTGTGCTTCCTACACACACGGGCCATATCTAGTTCAACTCTGCTTAGGAAATTGAGAAGAACAGTAGATGCTCTTCAGTCCAATACACTGTACATGCTGGGAACCGACGCCAGTGCTATTTGCCCTGTGTATGACAATGGGAGCGCAATAGTGACTCTTCTTATTAGAAAACATCTCTTACTTGAGGACAAGCAACTGCATGTGACTCATCTCCATTTAGGATTGGGAAACAAACACTAGCTCGCCTTACAAGAAACACAATCTGCTTTTGAGAAAAGAGCAGTCTTCTACTCTACTGTGTTTCTTATGAGGTCCATACAGAGAGCTTGCTCAGAACAAAAGAACTGTGTTTCCTACACACATGGGCCATATCTAGTTCAACTCTGCTTAGGAAACTGACAAGAACAGTAGCTCTTCTTCACTCCAATACACTGCACTTGCTGGGAACAGACGCGAGTACTATTTGCACTGGGTATGGCAAAGGGAGCGCAATAGTGACTTTCCTTACCAGAAAACAACTCTTGCTCGTAGGACCAGAAACTGCATGTGATTCAAATCCATTTAGGACTGGGATACAAACGCTAGCTCGTCTTACAAGAAAGACACTCTGCTTTTTCGAAACCATCACTCTTCTACTCTACTTTGTTTCCTATAGGGCCAGAACAGTGAGCTTGCTCAGAACAAAAAACTGTGCTTCCTACACACACGGCCATATCTAGTTCAATTCTGCTTAGGAAAGTGACAAGAACAGTAGATCCTCTTCAGTCCAATACACTGTACATGCTGGGAACAGACGCAAGTGCTAATTGCCCTGTGTATGACAATGGGAGCGCAATAGTGACACTTCTTACCAGAAAACAACTCTTGCTCGTAGGACGAGAATCTGCATGTGATTCATCTCCATTTAGGATTGGGAAACAAACGCTAGCCCACCTTACAAGAAAGACACTCTGCTTTTGAGAAAAGAGCACTCTTCTACTCTACTGTGTTTCCTATGGGGTCCGAACAGTGAGCTTGCTCAGAACAAAAGAACTGTGCTTCCTACACACAGGGGCCATATCTAGTTCAACTCTGCTTAGGAAACTGACAAGAACATTAGCTCCCCTTTAGTCCAATACACTGTACTTGCTGGGAACAGACAGGAGTGCTATTTGCACTGTGTATGACAAGGGGAGCGCAACAGTGACTCTTCTTACCAGAAAACAACTCTTTCTCTTAGGACAAGAAACTGCATGTGATTCAACTCCATTAAGGACTGGGAAACAAACACTAGCTCGCCTTACAAAAAACACACTCTGATTTTGAGAAAAGAGCACTCTTCTACTCTACTGTGTTTCCTATGGTGTCCGAACAGTGAGCTTGCTCAGAACAAAAGAACTGTGCTTCCTACACACATGGGCCATATCTAGTTCAACTCTGCTTAGGAAACTGACAAGAACAGTAGCTCCTTTTCAGTCCAATACACTGTACTTGCTGGGAACATACGAGAGTGCAATTTGCACTGTGTATGGCAATGGGAGCACAATAGTGACTTTCCTTACCAGAAAACAACTCTTGCTCGTAGGACAAGGAACTGCATGGGATTCAACTCCATTTAGGACTGGGTAACAAACGCTAGCTCGCCTTACAAGAAACACACTCTGCTTTTGAGAAAAGAGCACTCTTCTACTCGACTGTGTTTCCTATATGGCCAGAACAGTGAGTTTTCTCAGAACAAAAGAACTGTGCTTCCTACAAATACGGCCATATCTAGTTCAATTCTGCTTAGGAAACTGACAAGAACAGTAGATCCTCTTCAGTCCAATATACTGTACATGCGGGAACAGACGCCAGTGCTATTTGCCCTGTGTATGACAATGGGAGCACAATAGTGACTCTTCTTACCAGAAAAGAACTCTTGCTCATAGGACAAGAAACTGCATGTGATTCAACTCCATTTAGGACTGGGAAACAAACGCTAGCTCGCCTTACAGGAAAAACACTCTGCTTTTCAGAAAAGTGCACTCTTCTACTCGACTGTGTTTCCTATGGGGTCCGAACAGTGAGCTTGCTCAGAATAAAAGAACTGTTATTCCAACACACACGGGCCATATCTAGTTCAACTCTGCTTTGGAAACCGACAAGAACAGAAGCTCCTCTTCAGTCCAATACACTGTTCTTGCTGGGAACAGACGTGAGTGCTATTTGCACTGTGTATGGCAATGGGAGCACAATAGTGACTTTCCTTACCAGAAAACAATTCTTGGTCAAAGGCCAAAAACTGCATGTGATTCAAATCCATTTAGGACTGGGAAACAAACGCTAGCTCACCTTACAAGAAACATACTCTGCTTTTGAGAAAAGAGGACTCTTCTACTCTACTGTGTTTCCTATAGGGCCAGAACAGTGAGTTTGCTCAGAAAAAAAAAAAAAAACTGTGCTTCCTACAAATACCGCCTTATCTAGTTCAATTCTGCTTAGGAAAGTGACAAGAACAGTAGGTCTTCTTCAGTCCAATAAACTGTACATGCTGGGAACAGACGCCAGTGCTATTTGCCCTGTGTATGACAATGGGAGCGCAATAGTGACTCTTCTTACCAAAAAACAACTCTTGCTTGTAGGACAGGAAACTGCATGTGATTCAACTCCATTTAGGACTGGAAAACAAATGCTAGCTCGCCTTACAAGAAACACACTCTGCTTTGGAGAAAAGAGCACTCTTCTTCTCTACTGTGTATCCTATGGAATCCGAACAGTGAGCTTGCTCAGAATAAAACAACTGTGCTTCCTATACACATGGGCCATATCTAGTTCAACTCTGCTTAGGAAACTGACAAGAACAGAAGCTCCGCTCAGTCCAATACACTGTACTTGCTGGGAACAGACGCGAGTGCTATTTGCACTGTGTATGGCAATGGGAGCACAATAGTGACTCTTCTTACCAGAAAAAAACTCTTGCTCGTAGGACAAGAAACTGCATGTGATTCAACTCCATTTAGGACTGGGAAACAAACGCTAGCTCGCCTTACAAGAAACACACTCTGCTTTTGAGAAAAGAGCACTCTTCTACTCTACTGTGTATCCTATGGGATCCGAACAGTGAGCTTGCTCAGAAAAAAAGAACTGTGCTTTCTATACACATGGTCCATATCTAGTTCAACTCTGCTTAGGAAACTGACAAGAACAGTAGCTCCTCTTCAGTCCAATACACTGTACTTCCTGGGAACAGACGCGAGTGCTATTTGCACTGTGTATGCCAATGGGAGCACAATAGTGACTTTCCTTACCAGAAAACAACTCTTGCTCGTAGGACAAGAAACTGCATGTGATTCAACTCCATTTAGGACTGGGAAACAAACACTAGCTCGCCTTACAAGAAACACACTCTGCTTTTGAGAAAAGAGCACTCTTCTACTCTACTGTGTTTCCTATGGTGCCCGAACAGTGAGCATTCTCAGAACAAAAGAACTGTGCTTCCTACACACACGGGCCATATTTAGTTCAACTCTGCTTAGGAAACTGACATGAACAGTAGCTCCTCTTCAGTCCAATACACTGTACATGCTGGGAACAGAGGGCAGTGCTATTTGCCCTAGTATCACAATGGGAGCGCAATAGTGACTCTTCTTACCAGAAAACAACTCTTGCTCGTAGGACCAGAAACTGCATGTGATTCATCTCCATTTAGGATTGGAAAACAAACGCTAGCTCGCCTTACAAGAAACTCACTCTGCTTTTGAGAAAAGAGCACTCTTCTACTCTACTGTGTTTCCTTTAGGGCCAGAACAGTGAGCATTCTCAGAACAAAAGAACTGTGCTTCCTACACACAGGGGCCATATCTAGTTCAACTCTGTTTAGGAAACTGACAAGAACAGTAGCTCCGCTTCAGTCCAATACACTGTACTTGCTGGGAACAGAAGCGAGTGCTATTTGCACTGTGTATGGAAATGGGAGCACAATAAACACTTTCCTTACCAGAAAAAAACTCTTGCTCGTAGATCCAAAAACTGCATGTGATTCAAATCCATTTAGGACTGGGAAACAAACGCTAGCTCGCCTTACAAGAAACACACTCTGCTTTTGAGAAAAGAGCAGTCTTCTATTCTACTGTGGTTCATATTGGGTCCGAACAATGAGCTTGCTCAGAACAAAAGAACTGTGCTTCCTACACACACGGGCCATATCTAGTTCAACTCTGCTTAGGAAACTGACAAGAACAGTAGCTCCGCTTCAGTCCAATACACTGTACTTGCTGGGAACAGATGCGAGTGCTATTTATACTGTGTATGGCAATGGGAACGCAACATTGACTTTATTACCAGAAAACAACTCTTGCTCGTAGGACCAAAAACAGGATCTGATTCAACTCCATTTAGGACTGGGAAACAAATGCTAGCTTGCCTTACAATAAACACACTCTGCTTTTGAGAAAGGAGCACTCCTCTACTCTACTGTGTTTTTTATGGGGTCCGAACAGTGAGCTTGCTCAGAACAAAAGAACTGTGCTTCCTGCACACACGGGCCATATCTAGTTCAATTATGCTTAGGAAACTGACAAGAACAGCAGCTCCTCTTCATTCCAATACACTGTATTGGTGGGAACAGATGCCAGTGCTATTTGCCCTGTTTATGACAATGGAAGCGCAATAGTGACTCTTCTTACCAGATAACAACTCTTGCTCGTAGGACCAGAAACTGCATGGGATTCAACTCCATTTAGGACTTGGAAACAAACGCTAGCTTGACTTACAAGAAACACACTCTGCTTTTGAGAAAGGAGCACTCTTCTACTCTAATGTCTTTCCTATAAGGCTGGAACAGTGAGCAATCTCAGAACAAAAGAACTGTGCTTCCTACACACACGGGCCATATCTAGTTCAACTCTGCTTAGGAAATTGAGAAGAACAGTAGATGCTCTTCAGTCCAATACACTGTACATGCTGGGAACCGACGCCAGTGCTATTTGCCCTGTGTATGACAATGGGAGCGCAATAGTGACTCTTCTTATTAGAAAACATCTCTTACTTGAAGGACAAGCAACTGCATGTGACTCATCTCCATTTAGGATTGGGAAACAAACACTAGCTCGCCTTACAAGAAACACAATCTGCTTTTGAGAAAAGAGCAGTCTTCTACTCTACTGTGTTTCTTATGAGGTCCGTACAGAGAGCTTGCTCAGAACAAAAGAACTGTGTTTCCTACACACATGGGCCATATCTAGTTCAACTCTGCTTAGGAAACTGACAAGAACAGTAGCTCTTCTTCACTCCAATACACTGCACTTGCTGGGAACAGACGCGAGTACTATTTGCACTGGGTATGGCAATGGGAGCGCAATAGTGACTTTCCTTACCAGAAAACAACTCTTGCTCGTAGGACCAGAAACTGCATGTGATTCAACTCCATTTAGGACTGGGATACAAACGCTAGCTCGTCTTACAAGAAAGACACTCTGCTTTTTCGAAACCATCACTCTTCTACTCTACTTTGTTTCCTATAGGGCCAGAACAGTGAGCTTGCTCAGAACAAAAAACTCTGCTTCCTACACACACGGCCATATCTAGTTCAATTCTGCTTAGGAAACTGACAAGAACAGTAGATCCTCTTCAGTCCAATACACTGTACATGCAGGGAACAGACGCCAGTGCTATTTGCCCTGTGTATGACAATGGGAGCGCAATAGTGACTCTTCTTACCAGAAAACAACTCTTGCTCGTAGGACCAGAAACTGCATGTGATTCAACTCCATTTAGGACTGGGAAACAAACGCTAGCTCGCCTTACAAGGAACACACTCTGCTTTTGAGAAAAGAGCACTCTTCTTCTCTACTGTGTATCCTATGGGATCCGAACAGTGAGCTTGCTCATTACAAAAGAAGTGTGCTTTCTATACACATGGGCCATATCTAGTTCAACTCTGCTTAGGAAACTGACAAGAACAGTAGCTCCGCTTCAGTCCAATACACTGTACTTCCTGGGAACAGACGCGAGTGCTATTTGCACTGTGTATGGCAATGGGAGCACAATAGTGACTCTTCTTACCAGAAAACAACTCTTGCTCGTAGGACAAGAAACTGCATGTGATTCAACTCCATTTAGGACTGGGAAACAAACGCTAGCTTGCCTTACAAGGAACACTCTCTGCTTTTGAGAAAAGAGGACTCTTCTACTCTACTGTGTTTCCTATAGGGCCAGAACAGTGAGTTTGCTCAGAAAAAAAGAACTGTGCTTCCTACAAATACCGCCTTATGTAGCTCAATTCTGCTTAGGAAAGTGACAAGAACAGTAGGTCCTCTTCAGTCCAATACACTGTACATGCTGCAAACAGACGCCAGTACTATTTGCCCTGTGTATGACAATGGGAGCGCAATAGTGACTCTTCTTACCAGAAAACAACTCTTGCTCATAGGACAAGAAACTCCATGTGATTCAACTCCATTTAGGACTGGGAAACAAATGCTAGCTCGCCTTACAAGAAACACACTCTGCTTTGGAGAAAAGAGCACTCTTCTTCTCTACTGTGTATCCTATGGAATCCGAACAGTGAGCTTGCTCAGAATAAAAGAACTGGGCTTCCTATACACATGGGCCATATCTAGTTCAACTCTGCTTAGAAAACTGACAAGAACAGTAGCTCCGCTTCAGTCCAATACACTGTACTTGCTGGGAACAGACGCGAGTGCTATTTGCACTGTGTATGGCAATGGGAGCACAATAGTGACTCTTCTTACCAGAAAACAACTCTTGCTCGTAGGACAAGAAACTGCATGTGATTCAACTCCATTTAGGACTGGGAAACAAACGCTAGCTCGCCTTAGAAGGAACACACTCTGCTTTTCAGAAAAGAGCACTCTTCTACTCTACTGTGTATCCCATGGGATCCGAACAGTGAACTTGCTCAGAACAAAAGAACTGGGCTTCCTATACACATGGGCCATATCTAGTTCAACTCTGCTTAGGAAACTGACAAGAACAGTAGCTCCACTTCAGTCCAATACACTGTACTTGCTGGGAACAGACGCGAGTGCTATTTGCACTGTGTATGGCAATGGGAGCACAATAGTGACTTTCCTTACCAAAAAACAACTCTTGCTCGTAGGACCAAAAACTGCATGTGATTCAACTCCATTTAGGACTGGGAAACAAACGCTAGCTCGCCTTACAAGAAACATACTCTGCTTTTGAGAAAAGAGCACTCTTCTACTCTACTGTGTTTCCTATAGGGCCAGAACAGTGAGTTTGCTCAGAACAAAAGAACTGTGCTTCCTACAAATACGGCCATATCTAGTTCAATTCTGTTTAGGAAACTGACAAGAACAGTAGATCCTCTTCAGTCCAATACACTGTAGTTGCTGGGAACAGACGCGAGTGCTATTTGCACTGTGTATGCCAATGGGAGCACAACAGTGACTTTTCTTACCAGAAAACAACTCTTGCTCGTAGGACCAAAAACTGCATGTGATTCAACTCCATTTAGGACTGGGAAACAAACGCTAGCTCGCCTTACAAGAAACACATTCTGCTTTTGAGAAATGATCACTCTTCTACTCTACTGTGTTTCCTATAGGGCCAAAACAGTTAGCTTGCTCAGAACAAAAGAACTGTGCTTCCTACACACATGGGCCATATCTAGTTCAACTCTGCTTAGGAAACTGACAAGAACAGTAGCTCCGCTTTAGTGCAATACACTGTACTTGCTGGGAACAGACGCGAATGATATTTGCAGTGTGTATGGCAATGGGAGCACAATAGTGACTTTCCTTACCAGAAAACAACTCTTGCTCGTAGGACAAGAGACTGCATGTGATTCAACTCCATTTAGGACTGGGAAACAAACGCTAGCTCGCATTACAAGAAACACACTCTGCTTTTGAGAAAAGAGCACTCTTCATCTCTACTGTGTATCCTATGGAATCCGAACAGTGAGCTTGCTCAGAATAAAAGAACTGTGCTTCCTATACACATGGGCCATATCTAGTTCAACTCTGCTTAGGAAACTGACAAGAACAGTAGCTCCGCTTCAGTCCAATACACTGTACTTGCTGGGAAGAGACGCGAGTGCTATTTGCACTGTGTATGGCAATGGGAGCACAATAATGACTCTTCTTACCAGAAAACAACTCTTGCTCGTAGGACAAGAAACTGCATGTGATTCAACTCCATTTAGGACTGGGAAACAAACGCTAGCTCCCCTTACAAGGAACACACACTGCTTTTGAGAAAAGAGCACTCTTCTACTCTACTGTGTATCATATGGGATGCGAACAGTGAGGTTGCTCAGAACAAACGAACTGTGCTTCCCATACACATGGGCCATATCTAGTTCAACTCTGCTTAGGAAACTGACATGAACAGTAGCTCGGCATCAGTCCAATACACTGTAGTTGCTGGAAACAGACGCCAGTGCTATTTGCCCTGTGTATGACAATGGGAGCACAATAGTGACTCTTCTTACCAGAAAACAACTCTTGCTTGTAGGACAAGAAACTGCATGTGATTCCACTCCATTTAGGACTGGGAAAAAAAACACTAGCTCGCCTTACAAGAAACACACTCTGCTTTTGAGAAAAGAGCACTCTTCTACTCTACTGTGTATCCAATGGGATCCGAACAGTGAGCTTGCTCCGAACAAAAGAACTGTGCTTCCTACACACAGGGGCCATATCTAGTTCAACTATGCTTTGGAAACTGACATGAACAGTAGCTCCGCATCAGTCCAATACACTGTAGTTGCTGGGAACAGACGCCAGTGCTATTTGCCCTGTGTATGACAATGGGAGCGCAATAGTGACTCTTCTTACCAGAAAACAACTCTTGCTTGTAGGACAAGAAACTGCATGTGATTCCACTCCATTCAGGACTGGGAAACAAACACTAGCTCGCCTTACAAGAAACACACTCTGCTTTTGAGAAAAGAGCACTCTTCTACTCTACTGTGTTTCCTATGGGGTCCGAACAGTGAGCTTGCTCAGAACAAAAGAACTGTGCTTCCTACAAACACGGGCCATATCTAGTTCAACTCTGCTTAGGAAACTGACAAGAACAGTAACTCCTCTTCAGTCCAATACACTGTACTTCCTGGGAACAGACGCGAGTGCTATTTGCACTGTGTATGCCAATGGGAGCACAATAGTGACTTTCCTTACCAGAAAACAACTCTTGCTCGTAGGACAAGAAACTGCATGTGATTCAACTCCATTTAGGACTGGGAAACAAACGCTAGCTCGCCTTACAAGAAACACACTCTGCTTTTGAGAAAAGAGCACTCTTCTACTCTACTGTGTTTCCTGTGGTGCCCGAACAGTGAGCATTCTCAGAACAAAAGAACTGTGCTTCCTACACACACGGGCCATATCTAGTTCAACTCTGCTTAGGAAACTGACATGAACAGTAGCTCCTCTTCAGTCCAATACACTGTACATGCTGGGAACAGAGGGCAGTGCTATTTGCCCTAGTATCACAATGGGAGCGCAATAGTGACTCTTCTTACCAGAAAACAACTCTTGCTCGTAGGACCAGAAACTGCATGTGATTCAACTCCATTTAGGATTGGGAAACAAACGCTAGCTCGCCTTACAAGAAACACACTCTGCTTTTGAGAAAAGAGCACTCTTCTACTCTACTGTGTTTCCTTTAGGGCCAGAACAGTGAGCATTCTCAGAACAAAAGAACTGTGCTTCCTACACACAGGGGCCATATCTAGTTCAACTCTGTTTAGGAAACTGACAAGAACAGTAGCTCCGCTTCAGTCCAATACACTGTACTTGCTGGGAACAGAAGCGAGTGCTATTTGCACTGTGTATAGAAATGGGAGCACAATAGACACTTTCCTTACCAGAAAACAACTCTTGCTCGTAGAACCAAAAACTGCATGTGATTCAAATCCATTTAGGACTGGGAAACAAACGCTAGCTCGCCTTACAAGAAACACACTCTGCTTTTGAGAAAAGAGCTCTCTTCTATTCTACTGTGGTTCATATGGGGTCCGAACAATGAGCTTGCTCAGAAAAAAGAACTGTGCTTCCTACACACACGGGCCATATCTAGTTCAACTCTGCTTAGGAAACTGACAAGAACAGTAGCTCCGCTTCAGTCCAATACACTGTACTTGCTGGGAACAGATGCGAGTGCTATTTATACTGTGTAGGCAATGGGAACGCAACAGTGACTTTATTACCAGAAAACAACTCTTGCTCGTAGGACCAAAAACAGGATCTGATTCAACTCCATTTAGGACTGGGAAACAAATGCTAGCTTGCTTTACAATAAACACACTCTGCTTTTGAGAAAGGAGCACTCCTCTACTCTACTGTGTTTCCTATGGGGTCCGAACAGTGAGCTTGCTCAGAACAAAAGAACTGTGCTTCCTGCACACACGGGCCATATCTAGTTCAATTATGCTTAGGAATCTGACATGAACAGCAGCTCCTCTTCATTCCAATACACTGTACTTGGTGGGAACAGATGCCAGTGCTATTTGCCCCGTTTATGACAATGGAAGCGCAATAGTGACTCTTCTTACCAGATAACAACTCTTGCTCGTAGGACCAGAAACTGCATGTGATTCAACTCCATTTAGGACTTGGAAACAAACGCTAGCTTGACTTACAAGAAACACACTCTGCTTTTGAGAAAGGAGCACTCTTCTACTCTAATGTCTTTCCTATAAGGCTGGAACAGTGAGCAATCTCAGAACAAAAGAACTGTGCTTCCTACACACACGGGCCATATCTAGTTCAACTCTGCTTAGGAAATTGAGAAGAACAGTAGATGCTCTTCAGTCCAATACACTGTACATGCTGGGAACCGACGCCAGTGCTATTTGCCCTGTGTATGACAATGGGAGCGCAATAGTGACTCTTCTTATTAGAAAACATCTCTTACTTGAAGGACAAGCAACTGCATGTGATTCATCTCCATTTAGGATTGGGAAACAAACGCTAGCTCGCCTTACAAGAAACACAATCTGCTTTTGAGAAAAGAGCAGTCTTCTACTCTACTATGTTTCTTATGAGGTCCGTACAGAGAGCTTGCTCAGAACAAAAGAACTGTGTTTCCTACACACATGGGCCATATCTAGTTCAACTCTGCTTAGGAAACTGACAAGGACAGTAGCTCTTCTTCAGTCCAATACACTGCACTTGCTGGGAACAGACGCGAGTGCTATTTGCACTGGGTATGGCAATGGGAGCGCAATAGTGACTTTCCTTACCAGAAAACAACTCTTGCTCGTAGGACCAGAAACTGCATGTGATTTAACTCCATTTAGGACAGGGAAACAAATGCTAGCTTGCCTTACAAGAAACACACTCTGCTTTTGAGAAAAGAGCCCTCTTCTACTCTACTGTGTTTCCTATGGGGTCCGAACAGTGAGCTTGCTCAGAAATAAAGAACTGTGCTTCCTACACACACGGGCCATATCTAGTTCAACTCTGCTTAGGAAACTGACAAGAAAGGTAGATCCTCTTCAGTCCAATACACTGTACTTGCTGGGATTAGACGCCAGTGCTATTTGCCTTGTGTATGACAATGGGAGCACAATAGTGACTCTTCTTACCAGAAAAGAACTCTTGCTGGTAGGACCAGAAACTGCATGGGATTCAACTCCATTTAGGACTGGGAAACAAACGCTAGCTCGACTTACAAGAAACACACTCTGCTTTTGAGAAAAGAGCAGTCATCTACTCTAATGTGATTCTATAGGGCCAAAACAGTGAGCATTCGCAGAACAAAAGAACTGTGCTTCCTACACACACGGTCCATATCTAGTTCAACTCTGCTTAGGAAACTGACAAGAACAGTAGAATCTCTTCAGTCCAATACACTGTACATGCTGGGAACAGACGCCAGTGCTATTTGCCCTGTGTATGACAAGGGGAGCGCAATAGTGACTCTTCTTACCAGAAAACAACTCTTGCTTGTAGGACAAGAAACTGCATGTGATTCCACTCCATTCAGGACTGGGAAACAAACACTAGCTCGCCTTACAAGAAACACACTCTGCTTTTGAGAAAAGAGCACTCTTCTACTCTACTGTGTTTCCTATGGGGTCCGAACAGTGAGCTTGCTCAGAACAAAAGAACTGTGCTTCCTACAAACACGGGCCATATCTAGTTCAACTCTGCTTAGGAAACTGACAAGAACAGTAACTCCTCTTCAGTCAAATACACTGTACGTCCTGGGAACAGACGCGAGTGCTATTTGCACTGTGTATGCCAATGGGAGCACAATAGTGACTTTCCTTACCAGAAAACAACTCTTGCTCGTAGGACAAGAAACTGCATGTGATTCAACTCCATTTAGGACTGGGAAACAAACGCTAGCTCGCCTTACAAGAAACACACTCTGCTTTTGAGAAAAGAGCACTCTTCTACTCTACTGTGTTTCCTATGGTGCCCGAACAGTGAGCATTCTCAGAACAAAAGAACTGTGCTTCCTACACACACGGGCCATATCTAGTTCAACTCTGCTTAGGAAACTGACATGAACAGTAGCTCCTCTTCAGTCCAATACACTGTACATGCTGGGAACAGACGCCAGTGCTATTTGCCCTAGTATCACAATGGGAGCGCAATAGTGACTCTTCTTACCAGAAAACAACTCTTGCTCGTAGGACCAGAAACTGCATGTGATTCAACTCCATTTAGGATTGGGAAACAAACGCTAGCTCGCCTTACAAGAAACACACTCTGCTTTTGAGAAAAGAGCACTCTTCTACTCTACTGTGTTTCCTTTAGGGCCAGAACAGTGAGCATTCTCAGAACAAAAGAACTGTGCTTCCTACACACAGGGGCCATATCTAGTTCAACTCTGTTTAGGAAACTGACAAGAACAGTAGCTCCGCTTCAGTCCAATACACTTACTTGCTGGGAACAGAAGCGAGTGCTATTTGCACTGTGTATGGAAATGGGAGCACAATAGACACTTTCCTTACCAGAAAACAACTCTTGCTCGTAGAACCAAAAACTGCATGTGATTCAAATCCATTTAGGACTGGGAAACAAACGCTAGCTCGCCTTACAAGAAACACACTCTGCTTTTGAGAAAAGAGCCCTCTTCTATTCTACTGTGGTTCATATGGGGTCCGAACAATGAGCTTGCTCAGAAAAAAGAACTGTGCTTCCTACACACACGGGCCATATCTAGTTCAACTCTGCTTAGGAAACTGACAAGAACAGTAGCTCCGCTTCAGTCCAATACACTGTACTTGCTGGGAACAGATGCGAATGCTATTTATACTGTGTATGGCAATGGGAACGCAACAGTGACTTTATTACCAGAAAACAACTCTTGCTCGTAGGACCAAAAACAGGATCTGATTCAACTCCATTTAGGACTGGGAAACAAATGCTAGCTTGCTTTACAATAAACACACTCTGCTTTTGAGAAAGGAGCACTCCTCTACTCTACTGTGTTTCCTATGGGGTCCGAACAGTGAGCTTGCTCAGAACAAAAGAACTGTGCTTCCTGCACACACGGGCCATATCTAGTTCAATTATGCTTAGGAATCTGACATGAACAGCAGCTCCTCTTCATTCCAATACACTGTACTTGGTGGGAACAGATGCCAGTGCTATTTGCCCCGTTTATGACAATGGAAGCGCAATAGTGACTCTTCTTACCAGATAACAACTCTTGCTCGTAGGACCAGAAACTGCATGTGATTCAACTCCATTTAGGACTTGGAAACAAACGCTAGCTTGACTTACAAGAAACACACTCTGCTTTTGAGAAAGGAGCACTCTTCTACTCTAATGTCTTTCCTATAAGGCTGGAACAGTGAGCAATCTCAGAACAAAAGAACTGTGCTTCCTACACACACGGGCCATATCTAGTTCAACTCTGCTTAGGAAATTGAGAAGAACAGTAGATGCTCTTCAGTCCAATACACTGTACATTCTGGGAACAGACGCCAGTGCTATTTTCCCTGTGTATGACAATGGGAGCGCAATAGTGACTCTTCTTATTAGAAAACATCTCTTACTTGAAGGACAAGCAACTGCATGTGATTCATCTCCATTTAGGATTGGGAAACAAACGCTAGCTCGCCTTACAAGAAACACAATCTGCTTTTGAGAAAAGAGCAGTCTTCTACTCTACTATGTTTCTTATGAGGTCCGTACAGAGAGCTTGCTCAGAACAAAAGAACTGTGTTTCCTACACACATGGGCCATATCTAGTTCAACTCTGCTTAGGAAACTGACAAGGACAGTAGCTCTTCTTCAGTCCAATACACTGCACTTGCTGGGAACAGACGCGAGTGCTATTTGCACTGGGTATGGCAATGGGAGCGCAATAGTGACTTTCCTTACCAGAAAACAACTCTTGCTCGTAGGACCAGAAACTGCATGTGATTTAACTCCATTTAGGACAGGGAAACAAATGCTAGCTTGCCTTACAAGAAACACACTCTGCTTTTGAGAAAAGAGCCCTCTTCTACTCTACTGTGTTTCCTATGGGGTCCGAACAGTGAGCTTGCTCAGAACTAAAGAACTGTGCTTCCTACACACACGGGCCATATCTAGTTCAACTCTGCTTAGGAAACTGACAAGAAAGGTAGATCCTCTTCAGTCCAATACACTGTACTTGCTGGGATTAGACGCCAGTGCTATTTGCCTTGTGTATGACAATGGGAGCACAATAGTGACTCTTCTTACCAGAAAAGAACTCTTGCTGGTAGGACCAGAAACTGCATGGGATTCAACTCCATTTAGGACTGGGCAACAAACGCTAGCTCGACTTACAAGAAACACACTCTGCTTTTGAGAAAAGAGCAGTCATCTACTCTAATGTGATTCTATAGGGCCAGAACAGTGAGCATTCGCAGAACAAAAGAACTGTGCTTCCTACACACACGGTCCATATCTAGTTCAACTCTGCTTAGGAAACTGACAAGAACAGTAGATCCTCTTCAGTCCAATACACTGTACATGCTGGGAACAGACGCCAGTGCTATTTGCCCTGTGTATGACAAGGGGAGCGCAATAGTGACTCTTCTTACCAGAAAACAACTCTTGCTCGTAGGACAAGAATCTGCATGTGATTCAACTCAATTTAGGACTGGGAAACAAACGCTAGCTCGCCTTACAAGAAACACACTCTGCTTTTGAGAAAAGTGCACTCTTCTACTCGACTGGGTTTCCTATGGGGTCCCAACAGTGAGCTTGCTCAGAACAAAAGAACTGTTATTCCTACACACACGGGCCATATCTAGTTCAACTCCCCTTTGAAAACTGACAAGAACAGTAGCTCCTCTTCAGTCCAATACACTGTTCTTGCTGGAAACAGACGTGAGTGCTATTTGCACTGTGTATGGCAATGGGAGCGCAATAGTGACTTTCCTTACCAGAAAATATCTCTTGGTCGTAGGACCAAAAACTGCATGTGATTCAACTCCATTTAGGACTGGGAAACAAACGCTAGGTCGCCTTACAAGAAACAATCTCTGCTTTTGAGAAAAGAGCACTCTTCTACTCTACTGTGTTTCCTATGGTGCCCGAACAGTGAGCATTCTCAGAACAAAAGAACTGTGCTTCCCACACACACGGGCCATATCTAGTTCAACTCTGCTTAGGAAACTGACATGAACAGTAGCTCCTCTTCAGTCCAATACACTGTACATGCTGGGAACAGACGCCAGTGCTATTTGCCCTAGTATCACAATGGGAGCGCAATAGTGACTCTTCTTACCCGAAAACAACTCTTGCTCGTAGGACCAGAAACTGCATGTGATTCATCTCCATTTAGGATTGGGAAACAATCGCTAGCTCGCCTTACAAGAAACACACTCTGCTTTTGAGAAAAGAGCACTCTTCTACTCTACTGTCTTTCCTATGGGGTCCCAACAGTGAGCTTGCTCAGAACAAAAGAACTGTGCTTCCTACACACACAGGCCATATCTAGTTCAACTCTGCTTAGGAAACTGACAAGAACAGTAGATCCTCTTCAGTCCAACACACTGTTCTTGCTGGGAACAGACGCGAGTGCTATTTGCACTGTGTATGTCATTGGGACCACATTAGTGACTTTCCTTACCAGAAAACAACTCTTGCTCGTAGGACCAAAAACTGGATGTGACTCAACTCCATTTAGGAATGGCAAACAAACTCTAGCTTGCCTTACAAGAAACACACTCTGCTTTTGATAAAATAGCACTCTTCTACTCGACTGTGTTTCCTATGGGGTCCGAACAGTGAGCTTGCTCAGAAAAAAAGAACTGTGCTTCCTACACACACGGGCCATATCTAGTACAACTCTGCTTAGGAAACTGACAAGAACGGTAGCTCCTTTTCAGTCCAATACACTGTACTAGCTGGGAACAGACGCGCGTGCTATTTGCACTGTGTATGGCAATAGGAGTGCAATAGTGACTCTTCTTATCAGAAAAAGCCTCTTGCTCGTAGGACCAGAAACTGCATGGGATTCAACTCCATTCAGGACTGGGATACAAACACTAGCTCGCCTTACAAGAAACACACTCTGCTTTTGAGAAAAGAGCACTCTTCTACTCTACTGTGTTTCCTATGGGGTCCGAACAGTGAGCTTGCTCAGAACAAAAGAACTGTGCTTCCTACAAACACGGGCCATATCTAGTTCAACTCTGCTTAGGAAACTGACAAGAACAGTAACTCCTCTTCAGTCCAATACACTGTACTTCCTGGGAACAGACGCGAGTGCTATTTGCACTGTGTATGCCAATGGGAGCACAATAGTGACTTTCCTTACCAGAAAACAACTCTTGCTCGTAGGACAAGAAACTGCATGTGATTCAACTCCATTTAGGACTGGGAAACAAACGCTAGCTCGCCTTACAAGAAACACACTCTGCTTTTGAGAAAAGAGCACTCTTCTACTCTACTGTGTTTCCTATGGTGCCCGAACAGTGAGCATTCTCAGAACAAAAGAACTGTGCTTCCTACACACACGGTCCATATCTAGTTCAACTCTGCTTAGGAAACTGACATGAACAGTAGCTCCTCTTCAGTCCAATACACTGTACATGCTGGGAACAGACGCCAGTGCTATTTGCCCTAGTATCACAATGGGAGCGCAATAGTGACTCTTCTTACCAGAAAACAACTCTTGCTCGTAGGACCAGAAACTGCATGTGATTCAACTCCATTTAGGATTGGGAAACAAACGCTAGCTCGCCTTACAAGAAACACACTCTGCTTTTGAGAAAAGAGCACTCTTCTACTCTACTGTGTTTCCTTTAGGGCCAGAACAGTGAGCATTCTCAGAACAAAAGAACTGTGCTTCCTACACACAGGGGCCATATCTAGTTCAACTCTGTTTAGGAAACTGACAAGAACAGTAGCTCCGCTTCAGTCCAATACACTGTACTTGCTGGGAACAGAAGCGAGTGCTATTTGCACTGGGTATGGAAATGGGAGCACAATAGACACTTTCCTTACCAGAAAACAACTCTTGCTCGTAGAACCAAAAACTGCATGTGATTCAAATCCATTTAGGACTGGGAAACAAACGCTAGCTCGCCTTACAAGAAACACACTCTGCTTTTGAGAAAAGAGCCCTCTTCTATTCTACTGTGGTTCATATGGGGTCCGAACAATGAGCTTGCTCAGAAAAAAGAACTGTGCTTCCTACACACACGGGACATATCTAGTTCAACTCTGCTTAGGAAACTGACAAGAACAGTAGCTCCGCTTCAGTCCAATACACTGTACTTGCTGGGAACAGATGCGAGTGCTATTTATACTGTGTATGGCAATGGGAACGCAACAGTGACTTTATTACCAGAAAACAACTCTTGCTCATAGGACCAAAAACAGGATCTGATTCAACTCCATTTAGGACTGGGAAACAAATGCTAGCTTGCCTTACAATAAACACACTCTGCTTTTGAGAAAGGAGCACTCCTCTACTCTACTGTGTTTCCTATGGGGTCCGAACAGTGAGCTTGCTCAGAACAAAAGAACTGCGCTTCCTGCACACACGGGCCATATCTAGTTCAATTATGCTTAGGAATCTGACATGAACAGCAGCTCCTCTTCATTGCAATACACTGTACTTGGTGGGAACAGATGCCAGTGCTATTTGCCCCGTTTATGACAATGGAAGCGCAATAGTGACTCTTCTTACCAGATAACAACTCTTGCTCGTAGGACCAGAAACTGCATGTGATTCAACTCCATTTAGGACTTGGAAACAAACGCTAGCTTGACTTACAAGAAACACACTCTGCTTTTGAGAAAGGAGCACTCTTCTACTCTAATGTCTTTCCTATAAGGCTGGAACAGTGAGCAATCTCAGAACAAAAGAACTGTGCTTCCTACACACACGGGCCATATCTAGTTCAACTCTGCTTAGGAAATTGAGAAGAACAGTAGATGCTCTTCAGTCCAATACACTGTACATGCTGGCAACAGACGCAAGTGCTATTTGCCCTGTGTATGACAATGGGAGCGCAATAGTGACTCTTCTTATTAGAAAACATCTCTTACTTGAAGGACAAGCAACTGCATGTGATTCATCTCCATTTAGGATTGGGAAACAAACGCTAGCTCGCCTTACAAGAAACACAATCTGCTTTTGAGAAAAGAGCAGTCTTCTACTCTACTATGTTTCTTATGAGGTCCGTACAGAGAGCTTGCTCAGAACAAAAGAACTGTGTTTCCTACACACATGGGCCATATCTAGTTCAACTCTGCTTAGGAAACTGAAAAGGACAGTAGCTCTTCTTCAGTCCAATACACTGCACTTGCTGGGAACAGACGCGAGTGCTATTTGCACTGGGTATGGCAATGGGAGCGCAATAGTGACTTTCCTTACCAGAAAACAACTCTTGCTCGTAGGACCAGAAACTGCATGTGATTTAACTCCATTTAGGACAGGGAAACAAATGCTAGCTTGCCTTACAAGAAACACACTCTGCTTTTGAGAAAAGAGCCCTCTTCTACTCTACTGTGTTTCCTATGGGGTCCGAACAGTGAGCTTGCTCAGAACTAAAGAACTGTGCTTCCTACACACACGGGCCATATCTAGTTCAACTCTGCTTAGGAAACTGACAAGAAAGGTAGATCCTCTTCAGTCCAATACACTGTACTTGCTGGGATTAGACGCCAGTGCTATTTGCCTTGTGTATGACAATGGGAGCACAATAGTGACTCTTCTTACCAGAAAAGAACTCTTGCTGGTAGGACCAGAAACTGCATGGGATTCAACTCCATTTAGGACTGGGAAACAAACGCTAGCTCGACTTACAAGAAACACACTCTGCTTTTGAGAAAAGAGCAGTCATCTACTCTAATGTGATTCTATAGGGCCAGAACAGTGAGCATTCGCAGAACAAAAGAACTGTGCTTCCTACACACACGGTCCATATCTAGTTCAACTCTGCTTAGGAAACTGACAAGAACAGTAGATCCTCTTCAGTCCAATACAGTGTACTTGCTGGGATTAGACGCCAGTGCTATTTGCCCTGTGTATGACAAGGGGAGCGCAATAGTGACTCTTCTTACCAGAAAACAACTCTTGCTCGTAGGACAAGAATCTGCATGTGATTCAACTCAATTTAGGACTGGGAAACAAACGCTAGCTCGCCTTACAAGAAACACACTCTGCTTTTGAGAAAAGTGCACTCTTCTACTCGACTGTGTTTCCTATGGGGTCCGAACAGTGAGCTTGCTCAGAACAAAAGAACTGTTATTCCTACACACACGGGCCATATCTAGTTCAACTCTGCTTTGAAAACTGACAAGAACAGTAGCTCCTCTTCAGTCCAATACACTGTTCTTGCTGGAAACAGACGTGAGTGCTATTTGCACTGTGTATGGCAATGGGAGCGCAATAGTGACTTTCCTTACCAGAAAACATCTCTTGGTCGTAGGACCAAAAACTGCATGTGATTCAACTCCATTTAGGACTGGGAAACAAACGCTAGCTCGTCTTACAAGAAACAATCTCTGCTTTTGAGAAAAGAGCCCTCTTCTACTCTACTGTGTTTCCTATGGTGCCCGAACAGTGAGCATTCTCAGAACAAAAGAACTGTGCTTCCCACACACACGGGCCATATCTAGTTCAACTCTGCTTAGGAAACTGACATGAACAGTAGCTCCTCTTCAGTCCAATACACTGTACATGCTGGGAACAGAGGGCAGTGCTATTTGCCCTAGTATCACAATGGGAGCGCAATAGTGACTCTTCTTACCAGAAAACAACTCTTGCTCGTAGGACCAGAAACTGCATGTGATTCATCTCCATTTAGGATTGGAAAACAAACGCTAGCTCGCATTACAAGAAACTCACTCTGCTTTTGAGAAAAGAGCACTCTTCTACTCTACTGTGTTTCCTTTAGGGCCAGAACAGTGAGCATTCTCAGAACAAAAGAACTGTGCTTCCTACACACAGGGGCCATATCTAGTTCAACTCTGTTTAGGAAACTGACAAGAACAGTAGCTCCGCTTCAGTCCAATACACTGTACTTGCTGGGAACAGAAGCGAGTGCTATTTGCACTGTGTATGGAAATGGGAGCACAATAGACACTTTCCTTACCAGAAAACAACTCTTGCTCGTAGAACCAAAAACTGCATGTGATTCAAATCCATTTAGGACTGGGAAACAAACGCTAGCTCGCCTTACAAGAAACACACTCTGCTTTTGAGAAAAGAGCAGTCTTCTATTCTACTGTGGTTCATATGGGGTCCGAACAATGAGCTTGCTCAGAACAAAAGAACTGTGCTTCCTACACACACGGGCCATATCTAGTTCAACTCTGCTTAGGAAACTGACAAGAACAGTAGCTCCGCTTCAGTCCAATACACTGTACTTGCTGGGAACAGATGCGAGTGCTATTTATACTGTGTATGGCAATGGGAACGCAACAGTGACTTTATTACCAGAAAACAACTCTTGCTCGTAGGACCAAAAACAGGATCTGATTCAACTCCATTTCGGACTGGGAAACAAATGCTAGCTTGCCTTACAATAAACACACTCTGCTTTTGAGAAAGGAGCACTCCTCTACTCTACTGTGTTTTTTATGGGGTCCGAACAGTGAGGTTGCTCAGAACAAAAGAACTGTGCTTCCTGCACACACGGGCCATATCTAGTTCAATTATGCTTAGGAAACTGACAAGAACAGCAGCTCCTCTTCATTCCAATACACTGTACTTGGTGGGAACAGATGCCAGTGCTATTTGCCCTGTTTATGACAATGGAAGCGCAATAGTGACTCTTCTTACCAGATAACAACTCTTGCTCGTAGGACCAGAAACTGCATGTGATTCAACTCCATTTAGAACTTGGAAACAAACGCTAGCTTGACTTACAAGAAACACACTCTGCTTTTGAGAAAGGAGCACTCTTCTACTCTAATGTCTTTCCTATAAGGCTGGAACAGTGAGCAATCTCAGAACAAAAGAACTGTGCTTCCTACACACACGGGCCATATCTAGTTCAACTCTGCTTAGGAAATTGAGAAGAACAGTAGATGCTCTTCAGTCCAATACACTGTACATGCTGGGAACCGACGCCAGTGCTATTTGCCCTGTGTATGACAATGGGAGCGCAATAGTGACTCTTCTTATTAGAAAACATCTCTTACTTGAAGGACAAGCAACTGCATGTGATTCATCTCCATTTAGGATTGGGAAACAAACGCTAGCTCGCCTTACAAGAAACACAATCTGCTTTTGAGAAAAGAGCAGTCTTCTACTCTACTGTGTTTCTTATGAGGTCCGTACAGAGAGCTTGCACAGAACAAAAGAACTGTGTTTCCTACACACATGGGCCATATCTAGTTCAACTCTGCTTAGGAAACTGACAAGAACAGTAGCTCTTCTTCACTCCAATACACTGCACTTGCTGGGAACAGACGCGAGTGCTATTTGCACTGGGTATGGCAATGGGAGCGCAATAGTGACTTTCCTTACCAGAAAACAACTCTTGCTCGTAGGACCAGAAACTGCATGTGATTCAACTCCATTTAGGACTGGGATACAAACACTAGCTCGTCTTACAAGAAAGACACTCTGCTTTTTCGAAACCATCACTCTTCTACTCTACTTTGTTTCCTATAGGGCCAGAACAGTGAGCTTGCTCAGAACAAAAAACTGTGCTTCCTACACACACGGCCATATCTAGTTCAATTCTGCTTAGGAAACTGACAAGAACAGTAGATCCTCTTCAGTCCAATACACTGTACATGCAGGGAACAGACGCCAGTGTTATTTGCCCTGTGTATGACAAAGGGAGCGCAATAGTGACTCTTCTTACCAGAAAACAACTCTTGCTCGTAGGACCAGAAACTGCATGTGATTCAACTCCATTTACGACTGGGAAACAAACGCTAGCTCGCCTTACAATGAACACACTCTGCTTTTGAGAAAAGAGCACTCTTCTTCTCTACTGTGTATCCTATGGGATCCGAACAGTGAGCTTGCTCAGAACAAAAGAAGTGTGCTTTCTATACACATGGGCCATATCTAGTTCAACTCTGCTTAGGAAACTGACAAGAACAGTAGCTCCGCTTCAGTCCAATACACTGTACTTCCTGGGAACAGACGCGAGTGCTATTTGCACTGTGTATGGCAATGGGAGCACAATAGTGACTCTTCTTACCAGAAAACAACTCTTGCTCGTAGGACAAGAAACTGCATGTGATTCAACTCCATTTAGGACTGGGAAACAAACGCTAGCTCGCCTTACAAGGAACACACTCTGCTTTTGAGAAAAGAGGACTCTTCTACTCTACTGTGTTTCCTATAGGGCCAGAACAGTGAGTTTGCTCGGAACAAAAGAACTGTGCTTCCTACAAATACCGCCTTATGTAGCTCAATTCTGCTTAGGAAAGTGACAAGAACAGTAGGTCCTCTTCAGTCCAATACACTGTACATGCTGCGAACAGACGCCAGTACTATTTGCCCTGTGTATGACAATGGGAGCGCAATAGTGACTCTTCTTACCAGAAAACAACTCTTGCTCGTAGGACAAGAAACTCCATGTGTTTCAACTCCATTTAGGACTGGGAAACAAATGCTAGCTCGCCTTACAAGAAACACACTCTGCTTTGGAGAAAAGAGCACTCGTCTTCTCTACTGTGTATCCTATGGAATCCGAACAGTGAGCTTGCTCAGAATAAAAGAACTGGGCTTCCTATACACATGGGCCATATCTAGTTCAACTCTGCTTAGAAAACTGACAAGAACAGTAGCTCCGCTTCAGTCCAATACACTGTACTTGCTGGGAACAGACGCGAGTGCTATTTGCACTGTGTATGCCAATGGGAGCACAATAGTGACTCTTCTTACCAGAAAACAACTCTTGCTCGTAGGACAAGAAACTGCATGTGATTCAACTCCATTTAGGACTGGGAAACAAACGCTAGCTCGCCTTAGAAGGAACACACTCTGCTTCAGAAAAGAGCACTCTTCTACTCTACTGTGTATCCCATGGGATCCGAAAAGTGAACTTGCTCAGAACAAAAGAACTGGGCTTCCTATACACATGGGCCATATCTAGTTCAACTCTGCTTAGGAAACTGACAAGAACAGTAGCTCCACTTCAGTCCAATACACTGTACTTGCTGGGAACAGACGCGAGTGCTATTTGCACTGTGTATGGCAATGGGAGCACAATAGTGACTTTCCTTACCAAAAACAACTCTTGCTCGTAGGACCAAAAACTGCATGTGATTCAACTCCATTTAGTGCTGGGAAACAAATGCTAGCTCGCCTTACAAGAAACATACTCTGCTTTTGAGAAAAGAGCACTCTTCTACTCTACTGTGTTTCCTATAGGGCCAGAACAGTGAGTTTGCTCAGAACAAAAGAACTGTGCTTCCTACAAATACGGCCATATCTAGTTCAATTCTGTTTAGGAAACTGACAAGAACAGTAGATCCTCTTCAGTCCAATACACTGTAGTTGCTGGGAACAGACGCGAGTGCTATTTGCACTGTGTATGCCAATGGGAGCACAACAGTGACTTTTCTTACCAGAAAACAACTCTTGCTCGTAGGACCAAAAACTGCATGTGATTCAACTCCATTTAGGACTGGGAAACAAACACTAGCTCGCCTTACAAGAAACACACTCTGCTTTTGAGAAATGATCACTCTTCTACTCTACTGTGTTTCCTATAGGGCCAAAACAGTTAGCTTGCTCAGAACAAAAGAACTGTGCTTCCTACACACATGGGCCATATCTAGTGCAACTCTGCTTAAGAAACTGACAAGAACAGTAGCTCCGCTTTAGTCCAATACACTGTACTTGCTGGGAACAGACGCGAATGATATTTGCACTGTGTATGGCAATGGGAGCACAATAGTGACTTTCCTTACCAGAAAACAACACTTGCTCGTAGGACAAGAGACTGCATGTGATTCAACTCCATTTAGGACTGGGAAACAAACGCTAGCTCGCATTACAAGAAACACACTCTGCTTTTGAGAAAAGAGCACTCTTCTTCTCTACTGTGTATCCTATGGAATCCGAACAGTGAGCTTGCTCAGAATAAAAGAACTGTGCTTCCTATACACATGGGCCATATCTAGTTCAACTCTGCTTAGGAAACTGACAAGAACAGTAGCTCCGCTTCAGTCCAATACACTGTACTTGCTGGGAAGAGACGCGAGTGCTATTTGCACTGTGTATGGCAATGGGAGCACAATAGTGACTCTTCTTACCAGAAAACAACTCTTGCTCGTAGGACAAGAAACTGCATGTGATTCAACTCCATTTCGGACTGGGAAACAAACGCTAGCTCGCCTTACAAGGAACACACACTGCTTTTGAGAAAAGAGCACTCTTCTACTCTACTGTGTATCATATGGGATGCGAACAGTGAGGTTGCTCAGAACAAACGAACTGTGCTTCCCATACACATGGGCCATATCTAGTTCAACTCTGCTTAGGAAACTGACAAGAACAGTAGCTCCGCTTCAGTCCAATACACTGTACTTGCTGGGAACAGAAGCGAGTGCTATTTGCACTGTGTATGGCAATGGGAGCACAATAGTGACTCATCTTACCAGAAAACAACTCTTGCTCGTAGGACAAGAAACTGCATGTGATTCAACTCCATTTAGGACTGGGAAACAAATGCTAGCTCGCCTTACAAGAAACACACTCTGATTTTGAGAAAAGAGCACTCTTCTACTCTACTGTGTTTCCTATGGGGTCCGAACAGTGAGCTTGCTCAGAACAAAAGAACTGTGCTTCCTACACACAGGGGCCATATCTAGTTCAACTATGCTTAGGAAACTGACATGAACAGTAGCTCGGCATCAGTCCAATACACTGTAGTTGCTGGAAACAGACGCCAGTGCTATTTGCCCTGTGTATGACAATGGGAGCACAATAGTGACTCTTCTTACCAGAAAACAACTCTTGCTTGTAGGACAAGAAACTGCATGTGATTCCACTCCATTTAGGACTGGGAAACAAACACTAGCTCGCCTTACAAGAAACACACTCTGCTTTTGAGAAAAGAGCACTCTTCTACTCTACTGTGTATCCAATGGGATCCGAACAGTGAGCTTGCTCCGAACAAAAGAACTGTGCTTCCTACACACAGGGGCCATATCTAGTTCAACTATGCTTTGGAAACTGACATGAACAGTAGCTCCGCATCAGTCCAATACACTGTAGTTGCTGGGAACAGACGCCAGTGCTATTTGCCCTGTGTATGACAATGGGAGCGCAATAGTGACTCTTCTTACCAGAAAACAACTCTTGCTTGTAGGACAAGAAACTGCATGTGATTCCACTCCATTCAGGACTGGGAAACAAACACTAGCTCGCCTTACAAGAAACACACTCTGCTTTTGAGAAAAGAGCACTCTTCTACTCTACTGTGTTTCCTATGGGGTCCGAACAGTGAGCTTGCTCAGAACAAAAGAACTGTGCTTCCTACAAACACGGGCCATATCTAGTTCAACTCTGCTTAGGAAACTGACAAGAACAGTAACTCCTCTTCAGTCCAATACACTGTACTTCCTGGGAACAGACGCGAGTGCTATTTGCACTGTGTATGCCAATGGGAGCACAATAGTGACTTTCCTTACCAGAAAACAACTCTTGCTCGTAGGACAAGAAACTGCATGTGATTCAACTCCATTTAGGACTGGGAAACAAACGCTACCTCGCCTTACAAGAAACACACTCTGCTTTTGAGAAAAGAGCACTCTTCTACTCTACTGTGTTTCCTATGGTGCCCGAACAGTGAGCATTCTCAGAACAAAAGAACTGTGCTTCCTACACACACGGGCCATATCTAGTTCAACTCTGCTTAGGAAACTGACATGAACAGTAGCTCCTCTTCAGTCCAATACACTGTACATGCTGGGAATAGACGCCAGTGCTATTTGCCCTAGTATCACAATGGGAGCGCAATAGTGACTCTTCTTATCAGAAAACAACTCTTGCTCGTAGGACCAGAAACTGCATTTGATTCAACTCCATTTAGGATTGGGAAACAAACGCTAGCTCGCCTTACAAGAAACACACTCTGCTTTTGAGAAAAGAGCACTCTTCTACTCTACTGTGTTTCCTTTAGGGCCAGAACAGTGAGCATTCTCAGAACAAAAGAACTGTGCTTCCTACACACAGGGGCCATATCTAGTTCAACTCTGTTTAGGAAACTGACAAGAACAGTAGCTCCGCTTCAGTCCAATACACTGTACTTGCTGGGAACAGAAGCGAGTGCTATTTGCACTGTGTATGGAAATGGGAGCACAATAGACACTTTCCTTACCAGAAAACAACTCTTGCTCGTAGAACCAAAAACTGCATGTGATTCAAATCCATTTAGGACTGGGAAACAAACGCTAGCTCGCATTACAAGAAACACACTCTGCTTTTGAGAAAAGAGCCCTCTTCTATTCTACTGTGGTTCATATGGGGTCCGAACAATGAGCTTGCTCAGAAAAAAAGAACTGTGCTTCCTACACACACGGGCCATATCTAGTTCAACTCTGCTTAGGAAACTGACAAGAACAGTAGCTCCGCTTCAGTCCAATACACTGTACTTGCTGGGAACAGATGCGAGTGCTATTTATACTGTGTATGGCAATGGGAACGCAACAGTGACTTTATTACCAGAAAACAACTCTTGCTCGTAGGACCAAAAACAGGATCTGATTCAACTCCATTTAGGACTGGGAAACAAATGCTAGCTTGCCTTACAATAAACACACTCTGCTTTTGAGAAAGGAGCACTCCTCTACTCTACTGTGTTTCCTATGGGGTCCGAACAGTGAGCTTGCTCAGAACAAAAGAACTGTGCTTCCTGCACACACGGGCCATATCTAGTTCAATTATGCTTAGGAATCTGACATGAACAGCAGCTCCTCTCCATTCCAATACACTGTACTTGGTGGGAACAGATGCCAGTGCTATTTGTCCCGTTTATGACAATGGAAGCGCAATAGTGACTCTTCTTACCAGATAACAACTCTTGCTCGTAGGACCAGAAACTGCATGTGATTCAACTCCATTTAGGACTTGGAAACAAACGCTAGCTTGACTTACAAGAAACACACTCTGCTTTTGAGAAAGGAGCACTCTTCTACTCTAATGTCTTTCCTATAAGGCTGGAACAGTGAGCAATCTCAGAACAAAAGAACTGTGCTTCCTACACACACGGGCCATATCTAGTTCAACTCTGCTTAGGAAATTGAGAAGAACAGTAGATGCTCTTCAGTCCAATACACTGTACATGCTGGGAACCGACGCCAGTGCTATTTGCCCTGTGTATGACAATGGGAGCGCAATAGTGACTCTTCTTATTAGAAAACATCTCTTACTTGAAGGACAAGCAACTGCATGTGATTCATCTCCATTTAGGATTGGGAAACAAACGCTAGCTCGCCTTACAAGAAACACAATCTGCTTTTGAGAAAAGAGCAGTCTTCTACTCTACTATGTTTCTTATGAGGTCCGTACAGAGAGCTTGCTCAGAACAAAAGAACTGTGTTTCCTACACACATGGGCCATATCTAGTTCAACTCTGCTTAGGAAACTGACAAGGACAGTAGCTCTTCTTCAGTCCAATACACTGCACTTGCTGGGAACAGACGCGAGTGCTATTTGCACTGGGTATGGCAATGGGAGCGCAATAGTGACTTTCCTTACCAGAAAACAACTCTTGCTCGTAGGACCAGAAACTGCATGTGATTTAACTCCATTTAGGACAGGGAAACAAACGCTAGCTCGCCTTACAAGAAACACACTCTGCTTTTGAGAAAAGAGCACTCTTCTACTCTACTGTGTTTCCAATAGGGCCAGAACAGTGAGTTTGCTCAGAACAAAAGAACTGTGCTTCCTACAAATACGGCCATATCTAGTTCAATTCTGCTTAGGAAACTGACAAGAACAGTAGCTCCGCTTCAGTCCAATACACTGTACTTGCTGGGAACAGATGCGAGTGCTATTTATACTGTGTATGGCAATGGGAACGCAACAGTGACTTTATTACCAGAAAACAACTCTTGCACATAGGACCAAAAACAGGATCTGATTCAACTCCATTTAGGACTGGGAAACAAACGCTAGCTCGCCTTACAAGAAACACACTCTGTTTTGAGAAAAGTGCACTCTTCTACTCGACTGTGTTTCCTATGGGGTCCGAACAGTGAGCTTGCTCAGAACAAAAGAACTGTTATTCCTACACACACGGGCCATATCTAGTTCAACTCCCCTTTGGAAACTGACAAGAACAGTAGCTCCTCTTCAGTCCAATACACTGTTCTTGCTGGAAACAGACGTGAGTGCTATTTGCACTGTGTATGGCAATGGGAGCGCAATAGTGACTTTCCTTACCAGAAAACATCTCTTGGTCGTAGGACCAAAAACTGCATGTGATTCAACTCCATTTAGGACTGGGAAACAAATGCTAGCTCGCCTTACAAGAAACACACTCTGCTTTTGAGAAAAGAGCACTCTTCTACTCTACTGTGTTTTTTTTTAGGGCCAGAACAGTGAGCATTCTCAGAACAAAAGAACTGTGCTTCCTACACACAGGGGCCATATCTAGTTCAACTCTGTTTAGGAAACTGACAAGAACAGTAGCTCCGCTTCAGTCCAATACACTGTACTTGCTGGGAACAGAAGCGAGTGCTATTTGCACTGTGTATGGAAATGGGAGCACAATAGACACTTTCCTTACCAGAAAACAACTCTTGCTCGTAGAACCAAAAACTGCATGTGATTCAAATCCATTTAGGACTGGGAAACAAACACTAGCTCGCCTTACAAGAAACACACTCTGCTTTTGAGAAAAGAGCCCTCTTCTATTCTACTGTGGTTCATATGGGGTCCGAACAATGAGCTTGCTCAGAAAAAAAGAACTGTGCTTCCTACACACACGGGCCATATCTAGTTCAACTCTGCTTAGGAAACTGACAAGAACAGTAGCTCCGCTTCAGTCCAATACACTGTACTTGCTGGGAACAGATGCGAGTGCTATTTATACTGTGTATGGCAATGGGAACGCAACAGTGACTTTATTACCAGAAAACAACTCTTGCACATAGGACCAAAAACAGGATCTGATTCAACTCCATTTAGGACTGGGAAACAAATGCTAGCTTGCCTTACAATAAACACACTCTGCTTTTGAGAAAGGAGCACTCCTCTACTCTACTGTGTTTCCTATGGGGTCCGAACAGTGAGCTTGCTCAGAACAAAAGAACTGTGCTTCCTGCACACACGGGCCATATCTAGTTCAATTATGCTTAGGAATCTGACAAGAACAGCAGCTCCTCTTCATTCCAATACACTGTACTTGGTGGGAACAGATGCCAGTGTTATTTGCCCCGTTTATGACAATGGAAGCGCAATAGTGACTCTTCTTACCAGATAACAACTCTTGCTCATAGGACCAGAAACTGCATGTGATTCAACTCCATTTAGGACTGGGAAACAAACGCTAGCTTGACTTACAAGAAACACACTCTGCTTTTGAGAAAGGAGCACTCTTCTACTCTAATGTTTTTCCTATAAGGCTGGAACAGTGAGCAATCTCAGAACAAAAGAACTGTGCTTCCTGCACACATGGGCCATATCTAGTTCAACTCTGCTTAGGAAACTGACAAGGACAGTAGCTCTTCTTCAGTCCAGTACACTGCACTTGCTGAGAAGAGACGCGAGTGCTATTTGCACTGGGTATGGCAATGGGAGCGCAATAGTGACTTTCCTTACCAGAAAACAACTCTTGCTCGTAGGACCAGAAACTGCATGTGATTTAACTCCATTTAGGACAGGGAAACAAATGCTAGCTTGCCTTACAAGAAACATACTCTGCTTTTGAGAAAAGAGCCCTCTTCTACTCTACTGTGTTTCCTATGGGTTCCGAACAGTGAGCTTGCTCAGAACTAAAGAACTGTGCTTCCTACACACACGGGCCATATCTAGTTCAACTCTGCTTAGGAAACTGACAAGAAAGGTAGATCCTCTTCAGTCCAATACACTGTACTTGCTGGGATTAGACGCCTGTGCTATTTGCCTTGTGTATGACAATGGGAGCACAATAGTGACTCTTCTTACCAGAAAAGAACTCTTGCTGGTAGGATCAGAAACTGCATGGGATTCAGCTCCATTTAGGACTGGGAAACAAACGCTAGCTCGACTTACAAGAAACACACTCTGCTTTTGAGAAAAGAGCAGTCTTCTACTCTAATGTGATTCTATAGGGCCAGAACAGTGAGCATTCGCAGAATAAAAGAACTGTGCTTCCTACACACACGGTCCATATCTAGTTCAACTCTGTTTAGGAAACTGACAAGAACAGTAGATCCTCTTCAGTCCAATACACTGTACATGCTGGGAACAGACGCCAGTGCTATTTGCCCTGTGTATGACAAGGGGAGCGCAATAGTGACTCTTCTTACCAGAAAACAACTCTTGCTCGTAGGACAAGAAACTGCATGTGATTCAACTCAATTTAGGACTGGGAAACAAACGCTAGCTCGCCTTACAAGAAACACACTCTGCTTTTGAGAAAAGTGCACTCTTCTACTCGACTGTGTTTCCTATGGGGTCCGAACAGTGAGCTTGCTCAGAACAAAAGAACTGTTATTCCTAAACACACGGGCGATATCTAGTTCAACTCCCCTTTGGAAACTGACAAGAACAGTAGCTCCTCTTCAGTCCAATACACTGTTCTTGCTGGAAACAGACGTGAGTGCTATTTGCACTGTGTATGGCAATGGGAGCACAATAGTGACTTTCCTTACCAGAAAACATCTCTTGGTCGTAGGACCAAAAACTGCATGTGATTCAACTCCATTTAGGACTGGGAAACAAATGCTAGCTCGCCTTACAAGAAACAATCTCTGCTTTTGAGAAAAGAGCACTCTTCTACTCTACTGTGTTTCCTATGGTGCCCGAACAGTGAGCATTCTCAGAACAAAAGAACTGTGCTTCCCACACACATGGGCCATATCTAGTTCAACTCTGCTTAGGAAACTGACATGAACAGTAGCTCCTCTTCAGTCCAATACACTGTACATGCTGGGAACAGACGCCAGTGCTATTTGCCCTAGTATCACAATGGGAGCGCAATAGTGACTCTTCTTACCAGAAAACAACTCTTGCTCGTAGGACCAGAAACTGCATGTGATTCATCTCCATTTAGGATTGGGAAACAATCGCTAGCTCGCATTACAAGAAACACACTCTGCTTTTGAGAAAAGAGCACTCTTCTACTCTACTGTGTTTCCTATAGGGCCAGAACAGTGAGCATTCTCAGAACAAAAGAACTGTGCTTCCTACACACAGGGGCCATATCTAGTTCAACTCTGCTTAGGAAACTGACAAGAACAGTAGCTCCGCTTCAGTCCAATAAACTGTACTTGCTGGGAAAAGACACGAGTGCTATTTGCACTGTGTATGGCAATGGGAGCTCAATAGTGATTTTCCTTACCAGAAAACAACTCTTGCTCGTAGGATCAAAAACTGCATGTGATTCAACTCCATTTAGGACTGGGAAAAAAACGCTAGCTCACCTTACAAGAAACATACTCTGCTTTTGAGAAAAGAGCACTCTTCTACTCTACTGTGTTTCCTATATGGCCAGGACAGTGAGTTTGCTCAGAACAAAAGAACTGTGCTTCCTACAAATACGGCCATATCTAGTTCAATTCTGCTTAGGAAACTGACAAGAACAGTAGATCCTCTTCAGTCCAATACACTGTACATGCTGGGAACAGATGCCAGTGCTATTTGCCCTGTGTATGACAATGGGAGCGCAATAGTGACTCTTCTTACCAGAAAACAACTCTTGCTCGTAGGACAAGAAACTGCATGTGATTCAACTCCATTTATGACTGGGAAACAAACGCTAGCTGGCCTTACAAGAAACACACTCTGCTTTTGAGAAAAGAGCACTCTTCTACTCTACTGTCTTTCCTATGGGGTCCCAACAGTGAGCTTGCTCAGAACAAAAGAACTGTGCTTCCTACACACACAGGCCATATCTAGTTCAACTCTGCTTAGGAAACTGACAAGAACAGTAGATCCTCTTCAGTCCAACACACTGTTCTTGCTGGGAACAGACGCGAGTGCTATTTGCACTGTGTATGTCATTGGGACCACATTAGTGACTTTCCTTACCAGAAAACAACTCTTGCTCGTAGGACCAAAAACTGGATGTGACTCAACTCCATTTAGGAATGGCAAACAAACTCTAGCTTGCCTTTCATGAAACACACTCTGCTTTTGATAAAAGAGCACTCTTCTACTCGACTGTGTTTCCTATGGGGTCCGAACAGTGAGCTTGCTCAGAAAAAAAGAACTGTGCTTCCTACACACACGGGCCATATCTAGTACAACTCTGCTTAGGAAACTGACAAGAACGGTAGCTCCTTTTCAGTCCAATACACTGTACTAGCTGGAAACAGACGCGCGTGCTATTTGCACTCTGTATGGCAATAGGAGTGCAATAGTGACTCTTCTTATCAGAAAAAGCCTCTTGCTCGTAGGACCAGAAACTGCATGGGATTCAACTCCATCTCTGATTGGGAAACAAACACTAGCTCACCTTACAAGAAACACACTCTGCTTTTGAGAAAAGAGCACTCCTCTACTCTACTGTGTTTCCTATGGGGTCCGAACAGTGAGCTTGCTCAGAACAAAAGAACTGTGCTTCCTACACACACGGGCCATATCTAGTTCAATTATGCTTAGGAAACTGACAAGAACAGCAGATCCTCTTCAGTCCAATACATCTGTACACAGATGCCAGTGCTATTTGCCCCATTTATGACAATGGCAGCGCAATAGTGACTCTTCTTACCAGAAAACAACTCTTGCTCGTAGGACCAGAAACTGCATGTGATTCAACTCCATTTAGAACTGGAAAACAAACGCTAGCATGACTTACAAGAAACACAATCTGCTTTTGAGAAAGGAGCACTCTTCTACTCTAATGTCTTTCCTATAAGGCCAGAACAGTGAGCATTCTCAGAACAAAAGAACTGTGCTTCCTAGCACACACGGGCCATATCTAGTTCAACTCTGCTTAGGAAACTGACAAGAACAGTAGATGCTCTTCAGTCCAATACACTGTACATGCTGGGAACAGACGCCAGTGCTATTTGCCCTGTGTATGACAATGGGAGCGCAACAGTGACTCTTATTACCAGAAAACAACTCTTCCTCGTAGGACAAGAAACTGCATGTGATTCAACTCCATTTAGGACTGGGAAACAAATGCTAGCTCGCCTTACAAGAAACACACTCTGCTTTGGAGAAAAGAGCACTCTTCTACTCTACTGTGTATCCTATGGAATCCGAACAGTGAGCTTGCTCAGAATAAAAGAACTGTGCTTCCTACAGACACGGGCCATATCTAGCTCAACTCTGCTTATGAAACTGACAATAACAGTAGCTCCGCTCCAGTCCAATACACTGTACTTGCTGGGAACAGACGCGAGTGCTATTTGCACTGTGTATGGAAATTGGAGCGCAATAGTGACTTTCCTTACCAGAAAACAACTCTTGCTCGTAGGACCAAAAACTGCATGTGATTCAACTCCATTTAGGACTGGGAAACAAACGCTAGCTCGCCTTACAAGAAACACACTCTGCTTTTGAGAAAAGAGCACTCTTCTACTCTAATGTCTTTCCTATAAGGCCAGAACAGTGAGTATTCTCAGAACAAAAGAATTGTGCTTCCTACACACATGGGCCATATCTAGTTCAACTCTGCTTAGGAAACTGACAAGAACAGTAGCTCCGCTTTATTCCAATACACTGTACTTGCTGGGAACAGACGCGAATGATATTTGCACTGTGTATGGCAATGGGAGCACAATGGTGACTTTCCTTACCAGAAAACAACTCTTGCTCGTAGGACAAGAAACTGCATGTGATTCAACTCCATTTAGGACTGGGAAACAAACGCTAGCTCGCCTTACAAGAAACACACTCTGCTTTTGAAAAAAGAGCACTCTTCTACTCTACTATTTTTCCTATAGGGCCAGAACAGTGAGTTTGCTCAGAAAAAAAGAACTGTGCTTCCTACAAATACTGCCTTATCTAGTTCAATTCTGCTTAGGAAAGTGACAAGAACAGTAGGTCCTCTTCAGTCCAATACACTGTACATGCTGGGAACAGACGCAAGTGCTATTTGCCCTGTGTATGACAATGGGAGCGCAATAGTGACTCTTCTTATTAGAAAACATCTCTTACTTGAAGGACAAGCAACTGCATGTGATTCATCTCCATTTAGGATTGGGAAACAAACGCTAGCTCGCCTTACAAGAAACACAATCTGCTTTTGAGAAAAGAGCAGTCTTCTACTCTACTATGTTTCTTATGAGGTCCGTACAGAGAGCTTGCTCAGAACAAAAGAACTGTGTTTCCTACACACATGGGCCATATCTAGTTCAACTCTGCTTAGGAAACTGACAAGGACAGTAGCTCTTCTTCAGTCCAATACACTGCACTTGCTGGGAACAGACGCGAGTGCTATTTGCACTGGGTATGGCAATGGGAGCGCAATAGTGACTTTCCTTACCAGAAAACAACTCTTGCTCGTAGGACCAGAAACTGCATGTGATTTAACTCCATTTAGGACAGGGAAACAAATGCTAGCTTGCCTTACAAGAAACACACTCTGCTTTTGAGAAAAGAGCCCTCTTCTACTCTACTGTGTTTCCTATGGGGTCCGAACAGTGAGCTTGCTCAGAACTAAAGAACTGTGCTTCCTACACACACGGGCCATATCTAGTTCAACTCTGCTTAGGAAACTGACAAGAAAGGTAGATCCTCTTCAGTCCAATACACTGTACTTGCTGGGATTAGACGCCAGTGCTATTTGCCTTGTGTATGACAATGGGAGCACAATAGTGACTCTTCTTACCAGAAAAGAACTTTTGCTGGTAGGACCAGAAACTGCATGGGATTCAACTCCATTTAGGACTGGGCAACAAACGCTAGCTCGACTTACAAGAAACACACTCTGCTTTTGAGAAAAGAGCAGTCTTCTACTCTAATGTGATTCTATAGGGCCAGAACAGTGAGCATTCGCAGAATAAAAGAACTGTGCTTCCTACACACACGGTCCATATCTAGTTCAACTCTGTTTAGGAAACTGACAAGAACAGTAGATCCTCTTCAGTCCAATACACTGTACATGCTGGGAACAGACGCCAGTGCTATTTGCCCTGTGTATGACAAGGGGAGCGCAATAGTGACTCTTCTTACCAGAAAACAACTCTTGCTCGTAGGACAAGAAACTGCATGTGATTCAACTCAATTTAGGACTGGGAAACAAACGCTAGCTCGCCTTACAAGAAACAGACTCTGCTTTTGAGAAAAGTGCACTCTTCTACTCGACTGTGTTTCCTATGGGGTCCGAACAGTGAGCTTGCTCAGAACAAAAGAACTGTTATTCCTACACACACGGGCCATATCTAGTTCAACTCCCCTTTGGAAACTGACAAGAACAGTAGCTCCTCTTCAGTCCAATACACTGTTCTTGCTGGAAACAGACGTGAGTGCTATTTGCACTGTGTATGGCAATGGGAGCACAATAGTGACTTTCCTTACCAGAAAACATCTCTTGGTCGTAGGACCAAAAACTGCATGTGATTCAACTCCATTTAGGACTGGGAAACAAATGCTAGCTCGCCTTACAAGAAACAATCTCTGCTTTTGAGAAAAGAGCACTCTTCTACTCTACTGTGTTTCCTATGGTGCCCGAACAGTGAGCATTCTCAGAACAAAAGAACTGTGCTTCCCACACACATGGGCCATATCTAGTTCAACTCTGCTTAGGAAACTGACATGAACAGTAGCTCCTCTTCAGTCCAATACACTGTACATGCTGGGAACAGACGCCAGTGCTATTTGCCCTAGTATCACAATGGGAGCGCAATAGTGACTCTTCTTACCAGAAAACAACTCTTGCTCGTAGGACCAGAAACTGCATGTGATTCATCTCCATTTAGGATTGGGAAACAATCGCTAGCTCGCATTACAAGAAACACACTCTGCTTTTGAGAAAAGAGCACTCTTCTACTCTACTGTGTTTCCTATAGGGCCAGAACAGTGAGCATTCTCAGAACAAAAGAACTGTGCTTCCTACACACAGGGGCCATATCTAGTTCAACTCTGCTTAGGAAACTGACAAGAACAGTAGCTCCGCTTCAGTCCAATAAACTGTACTTGCTGGGAAAAGACACGAGTGCTATTTGCACTGTGTATGGCAATGGGAGCTCAATAGTGATTTTCCTTACCAGAAAACAACTCTTGCTCGTAGGATCAAAAACTGCATGTGATTCAACTCCATTTAGGACTGGGAAAAAAACGCTAGCTCACCTTACAAGAAACATACTCTGCTTTTGAGAAAAGAGCACTCTTCTACTCTACTGTGTTTCCTATATGGCCAGGACAGTGAGTTTGCTCAGAACAAAAGAACTGTGCTTCCTACAAATACGGCCATATCTAGTTCAATTCTGCTTAGGAAACTGACAAGAACAGTAGATCCTCTTCAGTCCAATACACTGTACATGCTGGGAACAGATGCCAGTGCTATTTGCCCTGTGTATGACAATGGGAGCGCAATAGTGACTCTTCTTACCAGAAAACAACTCTTGCTCGTAGGACAAGAAACTGCATGTGATTCAACTCCATTTATGACTGGGAAACAAACGCTAGCTGGCCTTACAAGAAACACACTCTGCTTTTGAGAAAAGAGCACTCTTCTACTCTACTGTCTTTCCTATGGGGTCCCAACAGTGAGCTTGCTCAGAACAAAAGAACTGTGCTTCCTACACACACAGGCCATATCTAGTTCAACTCTGCTTAGGAAACTGACAAGAACAGTAGATCCTCTTCAGTCCAACACACTGTTCTTGCTGGGAACAGACGCGAGTGCTATTTGCACTGTGTATGTCATTGGGACCACATTAGTGACTTTCCTTACCAGAAAACAACTCTTGCTCGTAGGACCAAAAACTGGATGTGACTCAACTCCATTTAGGAATGGCAAACAAACTCTAGCTTGCCTTTCATGAAACACACTCTGCTTTTGATAAAAGAGCACTCTTCTACTCGACTGTGTTTCCTATGGGGTCCGAACAGTGAGCTTGCTCAGAAAAAAAGAACTGTGCTTCCTACACACACGGGCCATATCTAGTACAACTCTGCTTAGGAAACTGACAAGAACGGTAGCTCCTTTTCAGTCCAATACACTGTACTAGCTGGAAACAGACGCGCGTGCTATTTGCACTGTGTATGGCAATAGGAGTGCAATAGTGACTCTTCTTATCAGAAAAAGCCTCTTGCTCGTAGCACCAGAAACTGCATGGGATTCAACTCCATCTCTGATTGGGAAACAAACACTAGCTCACCTTACAAGAAACACACTCTGCTTTTGAGAAAAGAGCACTCCTCTACTCTACTGTGTTTCCTATGGGGTCCGAACAGTGAGCTTGCTCAGAACAAAAGAACTGTGCTTCCTACACACACGGGCCATATCTAGTTCAATTATGCTTAGGAAACTGACAAGAACAGCAGATCCTCTTCAGTCCAATACATCTGTACACAGATGCCAGTGCTATTTGCCCCATTTATGACAATGGCAGCGCAATAGTGACTCTTCTTACCAGAAAACAACTCTTGCTCGTAGGACCAGAAACTGCATGTGATTCAACTCCATTTAGAACTGGAAAACAAACGCTAGCATGACTTACAAGAAACACAATCTGCTTTTGAGAAAGGAGCACTCTTCTACTCTAATGTCTTTCCTATAAGGCCAGAACAGTGAGCATTCTCAGAACAAAAGAACTGTGCTTCCTAGCACACACGGGCCATATCTAGTTCAACTCTGCTTAGGAAACTGACAAGAACAGTAGATGCTCTTCAGTCCAATACACTGTACATGCTGGGAACAGACGCCAGTGCTATTTGCCCTGTGTATGACAATGGGAGGGCAACAGTGACTCTTATTACCAGAAAACAACTCTTCCTCGTAGGACAAGAAACTGCATGTGATTCAACTCCATTTAGGACTGGGAAACAAATGCTAGCTCGCCTTACAAGAAACACACTCTGCTTTGGAGAAAAGAGCACTCTTCTACTCTACTGTGTATCCTATGGAATCCGAACAGTGAGCTTGCTCAGAATAAAAGAACTGTGCTTCCTACAGACACGGGCCATATCTAGCTCAACTCTGCTTATGAAACTGACAATAACAGTAGCTCCGCTCCAGTCCAATACACTGTACTTGCTGGGAACAGACGCGAGTGCTATTTGCACTGTGTATGGAAATTGGAGCGCAATAGTGACTTTCCTTACCAGAAAACAACTCTTGCTCGTAGGACCAAAAACTGCATGTGATTCAACTCCATTTAGGACTGGGAAACAAACGCTAGCTCGCCTTACAAGAAACACACTCTGCTTTTGAGAAAAGAGCACTCTTCTACTCTACTGTGTTTCCAATAGGGCCAGAACAGTGAGTATTCTCAGAACAAAAGAATTGTGCTTCCTACACACATGGGCCATATCTAGTTCAACTCTGCTTAGGAAACTGACAAGAACAGTAGCTCCGCTTTATTCCAATACACTGTACTTGCTGGGAACAGACGCGAATGATATTTGCACTGTGTATGGCAATGGGAGCACAATGGTGACTTTCCTTACCAGAAAACAACTCTTGCTCATAGGACAAGAAACTGCATGTGATTCAACTCCATTTAGGACTGGGAAACAAACGCTAGCTCGCCTTACAAGAAACACACTCTGCTTTTGAAAAAAGAGCACTCTTCTACTCTACTATTTTTCCTATAGGGCCAGAACAGTGAGTTTGCTCAGAAAAAAAGAACTGTGCTTCCTACAAATACTGCCTTATCTAGTTCAATTCTGCTTAGGAAAGTGACAAGAACAGTAGGTCCTCTTCAGTCCAATACACTGTACATGCTGGCAACAGACGCAAGTGCTATTTGCCCTGTGTATGACAATGGGAGCGCAATAGTGACTCTTCTTATTAGAAAACATCTCTTACTTGAAGGACAAGCAACTGCATGTGATTCATCTCCATTTAGGATTGGGAAACAAACGCTAGCTCGCCTTACAAGAAACACAATCTGCTTTTGAGAAAAGAGCAGTCTTCTACTCTACTATGTTTCTTATGAGGTCCGTACAGAGAGCTTGCTCAGAACAAAAGAACTGTGTTTCCTACACACATGGGCCATATCTAGTTCAACTCTGCTTAGGAAACTGACAAGGACAGTAGCTCTTCTTCAGTCCAATACACTGCACTTGCTGGGAACAGACGCGAGTGCTATTTGCACTGGGTATGGCAATGGGAGCGCAATAGTGACTTTCCTTACCAGAAAACAACTCTTGCTCGTAGGACCAGAAACTGCATGTGATTTAACTCCATTTAGGACAGGGAAACAAATGCTAGCTTGCCTTACAAGAAACACACTCTGCTTTTGAGAAAAGAGCCCTCTTCTACTCTACTGTGTTTCCTATGGGGTCCGAACAGTGAGCTTGCTCAGAACTAAAGAACTGTGCTTCCTACACACACGGGCCATATCTAGTTCAACTCTGCTTAGGAAACTGACAAGAAAGGTAGATCCTCTTCAGTCCAATACACTGTACTTGCTGGGATTAGACGCCAGTGCTATTTGCCTTGTGTATGACAATGGGAGCACAATAGTGACTCTTCTTACCAGAAAAGAACTCTTGCTGGTAGGACCAGAAACTGCATGGGATTCAACTCCATTTAGGACTGGGCAACAAACGCTAGCTCGACTTACAAGAAACACACTCTGCTTTTGAGAAAAGAGCAGTCATCTACTCTAATGTGATTCTATAGGGCCAGAACAGTGAGCATTCGCAGAACAAAAGAACTGTGCTTCCTACACACACGGTCCATATCTAGTTCAACTCTGCTTAGGAAACTGACAAGAACAGTAGATCCTCTTCAGTCCAATACACTGTACATGCTGGGAACAGACGCCAGTGCTATTTGCCCTGTGTATGACAAGGGGAGCGCAATAGTGACTCTTCTTACCAGAAAACAACTCTTGCTCGTAGGACAAGAATCTGCATGTGATTCAACTCAATTTAGGACTGGGAAACAAACGCTAGCTCGCCTTACAAGAAACACACTCTGCTTTTGAGAAAAGTGCACTCTTCTACTCGACTGTGTTTCCTATGGGGTCCCAACAGTGAGCTTGCTCAGAACAAAAGAACTGTTATTCCTACACACACGGGCCATATCTAGTTCAACTCCCCTTTGAAAACTGACAAGAACAGTAGCTCCTCTTCAGTCCAATACACTGTTCTTGCTGGAAACAGACGTGAGTGCTATTTGCACTGTGTATGGCAATGGGAGCGCAATAGTGACTTTCCTTACCAGAAAACATCTCTTGGTCGTAGGACCAAAAACTGCATGTGATTCAACTCCATTTAGGACTGGGAAACAAACGCTAGGTCGCCTTACAAGAAACAATCTCTGCTTTTGAGAAAAGAGCACTCTTCTACTCTACTGTGTTTCCTATGGGGTCCGAACAGTGAGCTTGCTCAGAAAAAAAGAACTGTGCTTCCTACACACACGGGCCATATCTAGTACAACTCTGCTTAGGAAACTGACAAGAACGGTAGCTCCTTTTCAGTCCAATACACTGTACTAGCTGGGAACAGACGCGCGTGCTATTTGCACTGTGTATGGCAATAGGAGTGCAATAGTGACTCTTCTTATCAGAAAAAGCCTCTTGCTCGTAGGACCAGAAACTGCATGGGATTCAACTCCATCTCTGATTGGGAAACAAACACTAGCTCACCTTACAAGAAACACACTCTGCTTTTGAGAAAAGAGCACTCCTCTACTCTACTGTGTTTCCTATGGGGTCCGAACAGTGAGCTTGCTCAGAACAAAAGAACTGTGCTTCCTACACACACGGGCCATATCTAGTTCAATTATGCTTAGGAAACTGACAAGAACAGCAGATCCTCTTCAGTCCAATACATCTGTACACAGATGCCAGTGCTATTTGCCCCATTTATGACAATGGCAGCGCAATAGTGACTCTTCTTACCAGAAAACAACTCTTGCTCGTAGGACCAGAAACTGCATGTGATTCAACTCCATTTAGAACTGGAAAACAAACGCTAGCATGACTTACAAGAAACACAATCTGCTTTTGAGAAAGGAGCACTCTTCTACTCTAATGTCTTTCCTATAAGGCCAGAACAGTGAGCATTCTCAGAACAAAAGAACTGTGCTTCCTAGCACACACGGGCCATATCTAGTTCAACTCTGCTTAGGAAACTGACAAGAACAGTAGATGCTCTTCAGTCCAATACACTGTACATGCTGGGAACAGACGCCAGTGCTATTTGCCCTGTGTATGACAATGGGAGCGCAACAGTGACTCTTATTACCAGAAAACAACTCTTCCTCGTAGGACAAGAAACTGCATGTGATTCAACTCCATTTAGGACTGGGAAACAAATGCTAGCTCCCCTTACAAGAAACACACTCTGCTTTGGAGAAAAGAGCACTCTTCTACTCTACTGTGTATCCTATGGAATCCGAACAGTGAGCTTGCTCAGAATAAAAGAACTGTGCTTCCTACAGACACGGGCCATATCTAGCTCAACTCTGCTTATGAAACTGACAATAACAGTAGCTCCGCTCCAGTCCAATACACTGTACTTGCTGGGATCAGACGCGAGTGCTATTTGCACTGTGTATGGAAATTGGAGCGCAATAGTGACTTTCCTTACCAGAAAACAACTCTTGCTCGTAGGACCAAAAACTGCATGTGATTCAACTCCATTTAGGACTAGGAAACAAACGCTAGCTCGCCTTACAAGAAACACACTCTGCTTTTGAGAAAAGAGCACTCTTCTACTCTAATGTCTTTCCTATAAGGCCAGAACAGTGAGTATTCTCAGAACAAAAGAATTGTGCTTCCTACACACATGGGCCATATCTAGTTCAACTCTGCTTAGGAAACTGACAAGAACAGTAGCTCCGCTTTATTCCAATACACTGTACTTGCTGGGAACAGACGCGAATGATATTTGCACTGTGTATGGCAATGGGAGCACAATGGTGACTTTCCTTACCAGAAAACAACTCTTGCTCTTAGGACAAGAAACTGCATGTGATTCAACTCCATTTAGGACTGGGAAACAAACGCTAGCTCGCCTTACAAGAAACACACTCTGCTTTTGAAAAAAGAGCACTCTTCTACTCTACTATTTTTCCTATAGGGCCAGAACAGTGAGTTTGCTCAGAAAAAAAGAACTGTGCTTCCTACAAATACTGCCTTATCTAGTTCAATTCTGCTTAGGAAAGTGACAAGAACAGTAGGTCCTCTTCAGTCCAATACACTGTACATGCTGGGAACAGACGCAAGTGCTATTTGCCCTGTGTATGACAATGGGAGCACAATAGTGACTCTTCTTATTAGAAAACATCTCTTACTTGAAGGACAAGCAACTGCATGTGATTCATCTCCATTTAGGATTGGGAAACAAACGCTAGCTCGCCTTACAAGAAACACAATCTGCTTTTGAGAAAAGAGCAGTCTTCTACTCTACTATGTTTCTTATGAGGTCCGTACAGAGAGCTTGCTCAGAACAAAAGAACTGTGTTTCCTACACACATGGTCCATATCTAGTTCAACTCTGCTTAGGAAACTGACAAGGACAGTAGCTCTTCTTCAGTCCAATACACTGCACTTGCTGGGAACAGACGCGAGTGCTATTTGCACTGGGTATGGCAATGGGAGCGCAATAGTGACTTTCCTTACCAGAAAACAACTCTTGCTCGTAGGACCAGAAACTGCATGTAATTTAACTCCATTTAGGACAGGGAAACAAATGCTAGCTTGCCTTACAAGAAACACACTCTGCTTTTGAGAAAAGAGCCCTCTTCTACTCTACTGTGTTTCCTATGGGGTCCGAACAGTGAGCTTGCTCAGAACTAAAGAACTGTGCTTCCTACACACACGGGCCATATCTAGTTCAACTCTGCTTAGGAAACTGACAAGAAAGGTAGATCCTCTTCCGTCCAATACACTGTACTTGCTGGGATTAGACGCCAGTGTTTTTGCCTTGTGTATGACAATGGGAGCACAATAGTGACTCTTCTTACCAGAAAAGAACTCTTGCTGGTAGGACCAGAAACTGCATGGGATTCAACTCCATTTAGGACTGGGCAACAAACGCTAGCTCGACTTACAAGAAACACACTCTGCTTTTGAGAAAAGAGCAGTCATCTACTCTAATGTGATTCTATAGGGCCAGAACAGTGAGCATTCGCAGAACAAAAGAACTGTGCTTCCTACACACACGGTCCATATCTAGTTCAACTCTGCTTAGGAAACTGACAAGAACAGTAGATCCTCTTCAGTCCAATACACTGTACATGCTGGGAACAGACGCCAGTGCTATTTGCCCTGTGTATGACAAGGGGAGCGCAATAGTGACTCTTCTTACCAGAAAACAACTCTTGCTCGTAGGACAAGAATCTGCATGTGATTCAACTCAATTTAGGACTGGGAAACAAACGCTAGCTCGCCTTACAAGAAACACACTCTGCTTTTGAGAAAAGTGCACTCTTCTACTCGACTGGGTTTCCTATGGGGTCCCAACAGTGAGCTTGCTCAGAACAAAAGAACTGTTATTCCTACACACACGGGCCATATCTAGTTCAACTCCCCTTTGAAAACTGACAAGAACAGTAGCTCCTCTTCAGTCCAATACACTGTTCTTGCTGGAAACAGACGTGAGTGCTATTTGCACTGTGTATGGCAATGGGAGCGCAATAGTGACTTTCCTTACCAGAAAACATCTCTTGGTCGTAGGACCAAAAACTGCATGTGATTCAACTCCATTTAGGACTGGGAAACAAACGCTAGGTCGCCTTACAAGAAACAATTTCTGCTTTTGAGAAAAGAGCACTCTTCTACTCTACTGTGTTTCCTATGGTGCCCGAACAGTGAGCATTCTCAGAACAAAAGAACTGTGCTTCCCACACACACGGGCCATATCTAGTTCAACTCTGCTTAGGAAACTGACATGAACAGTAGCTCCTCTTCAGTCCAATACACTGTACATGCTGGGAACAGACGCCAGTGCTATTTGCCCTAGTATCACAATGGGAGCGCAATAGTGACTCTTCTTACCCGAAAACAACTCTTGCTCGTAGGACCAGAAACTGCATGTGATTCATCTCCATTTAGGATTGGGAAACAATCGCTAGCTCGCCTTACAAGAAACACACTCTGCTTTTGAGAAAAGAGCACTCTTCTACTCTACTGTCTTTCCTATGGGGTCCCAACAGTGAGCTTGCTCAGAACAAAAGAACTGTGCTTCCTACACACACAGGCCATATCTAGTTCAACTCTGCTTAGGAAACTGACAAGAACAGTAGATCCTCTTCAGTCCAACACACTGTTCTTGCTGGGAACAGACGCGAGTGCTATTTGCACTGTGTATGTCATTGGGACCACATTAGTGACTTTCCTTACCAGAAAACAACTCTTGCTCGTAGGACCAAAAACTGGATGTGACTCAACTCCATTTAGGAATGGCAAACAAACTCTAGCTTGCCTTACAAGAAACACACTCTGCTTTTGATAAAATAGCACTCTTCTAATCGACTGTGTTTCCTATGGGGTACGAACAGTGAGCTTGCTCAGAAAAAAAGAACTGTGCTTCCTACACACACGGGCCATATCTAGTACAACTCTGCTTAGGAAACTGACAAGAACGGTAGCTCCTTTTCAGTCCAATACACTGTACTAGCTGGGAACAGACGCGCGTGCTATTTGCACTGTGTATGGCAATAGGAGTGCAATAGTGACTCTTCTTATCAGAAAAAGCCTCTTGCTCGTAGGACCAGAAACTGCATGGGATTCAACTCCATTTCTGATTGGGAAACAAACACTAGCTCACCTTACAAGAAACACACTCTGCTTTTGAGAAAAGAGCACTCCTCTACTCTACTGTGTTTCCTATGGGGTCCGAGCAGTGAGCTTGCTCAAAACAAAAGAACTGTGCTTCCTACACACACGGGCCATATCTAGTTCAATTATGCTTAGGAAACTGACAAAAACAGCAGATCCTCTTCAGTCCAATACATCTGTACACAGATGCCAGTGCTATTTGCCCCGTTTATGACAATGGCAGCGCAATAGTGACTCTTCTTACCAGAAAACAACTCTTGCTCATAGGACCAGAAACTGCATGTGATTCAACTCCATTTAGAACTGGGAAACAAACGCTAGCTTGACTTACAAGAAACACACTCTGCTTTTGAGAAAGGAGCACTCTTCTACTCTAATGTCTTTCCTATAAGGCCAGAACAGTGAGCATTCTCAGAACAAAAGAACTGTGCTTCCTAGCACACACGGGCCATATCTAGATCAACTCTGCTTAGGAAACTTACAAGAACAGTAGATGCTCTTCAGTCCAATACACTGTACATGCTGGGAACAGACGCCAGTGCTATTTGCCCTGTGTATGAGAATGGGAGCGCAACAGTGACTCTTATTACCAGAAAACAACTCTTCCTCGTAGGACAAGAAACTGCATGTGATTCAACTCCATTTAGGACTGGGAAACAAATGCTAGCTCGCCTTATAAGAAACACACTCTGCTTTGGAGAAAAGAGCACTCTTCTACTCTACTGTGTATCCTATGGAATCCGAACAGTGAGCTTGCTCAGAATAAAAGAACTGTGCTTCCTACAGACACGGGCCATATCTAGCTCAACTCTGCTTATGAAACTGACAAGAACAGTAACTCCGCTCCAGTCCAATACACTGTACTTGCTGGGAACAGACGCGAGTGCTATTTGCACTGTGTATGGAAATTGGAGCGCAATAGTGACTTTCCTTACCAGAAAAAAACTCTTGCTCGTAGGACCAAACACTGCATGTGATTCAACTCCATTTAGGACTGGGAAACAAACGCTAGCTCGCCTTACAAGAAACACACTCTGCTTTTGAGAAAAGAGCACTCTTCTACTCTACTGTGTTTCCAATAGGGCCAGAACAGTGAGTTTGCTCAGAACAAAAGAACTGTTCTTCCTACAAATACGGCCATATCTAGTTCAATTCTGCTTAGGAAACTGACAAGAACAGTAGATCCTCTTCAGTCCAATACACTGTACATGCTGGGAACAGACGCCAGTGCTATTTGCCCTGTGTATGTCAATGGGAGCGCAATAGTGACTCTTCTTACCAGAAAACATCTCTTGCTCTTAGGACAAGAAACTGCATGTGATTCAACTCCATTTAGGACTGGGAAACAAACGCTAGCTCTCCTTACAAGAAACAAACTCTGCCTTTGAGAAAAGAGCACTCTTCTACTCTACTGTGTATCCTATGGGATCCAAACAGTGAGCTTGCTCAGAACAAAGAACTGTGCATCCTACACACACGGGCCATATCTAGTTCAACTCTACTTAGGAAACTGACAAGAACAGTAGCTCCTCTTCAGTCCAATACAATGTACTTGCTTGGAACAGACGTGAGTGCTATTTGCACTGTGTATGGCAATGGGAGTGCAATAGCAACTTTCCTTACCAGAACACAACTTTTGCTCATAGGACCAAAAACAGGATGTGATTCAACTCCATTTAGGACAGGGAAACAAACGCTAGCTTGCCTTACAGGAAACACACTCTGCTTTTGAGAAAAGAGCACTCTTCTACTCTACTGTGTTTCCTATGTGGTCCGAACAGTGAGCTTGCTCAGAACAAAAGAACTGTGCTTCCTACACACACGGGCCATATCTAGTTCAACTCTGCTTAGGAAACTGACAAGAAAGGTAGATCCTCTTCAGTCCAATACACTGTACTTCCTGGGATTAGACGCCAGTGCTATTTGCCTTGTGTATGACAATGGGAGCACAATAGTGACTCTTCTTACCAGAAAAGAACTCTTGCTCGTAGGACCAGAAACTGCATGGGATTCAACTCCATTTAGGACTGGGAAACAAACGCTAGCTCGACTTACAAGAAACACACTCTGCTTTTGAGAAAAGAGCAGTCTTCTACTCTAATGTGATTCTATAGGGCCAGAACAGTGAGCATTCGCAGAACAAAAGAACTGTGCTTCCTACACACACGGTCCATATCTAGTTCAACTCTGCTTAGGAAACTGACAAGAACAGTAGATCCTCTTCAGTCCAATACACTGTACATGCTGGGAACAGACGCCAGTGCTATTTGCCCTGTGTATGACAAGGGGAGCGCAATAGTGACTCTTCTTACCAGAAAACAACTCTTGCTCGTAGGACAAGAAACTGCATGTGATTCAACTCAATTTAGGACTGGGAAACAAACGCTAGCTCGCCTTACAAGAAACACACTCTGTTTTGAGAAAAGTGCACTCTTCTACTCGACTGTGTTTCCTATGGGGTCCGAACAGTGAGCTTGCTCAGAACAAAAGAACTGTTATTCCTACACACACGGGCCATATCTAGTTCAACTCCCCTTTGGAAACTGACAAGAACAGTAGCTCCTCTTCAGTCCAATACACTGTTCTTGCTGGAAACAGACGTGAGTGCTATTTGCACTGTGTATGGCAATGGGAGCGCAATAGTGACTTTCCTTACCAGAAAACATCTCTTGGTCGTAGGACCAAAAACTGCATGTGATTCAACTCCATTTAGGACTGGGAAACAAATGCTAGCTCGCCTTACAAGAAACACACTCTGCTTTTGAGAAAAGAGCACTCTTCTACTCTACTGTGTTTTTTTTTAGGGCCAGAACAGTGAGCATTCTCAGAACAAAAGAACTGTGCTTCCTACACACAGGGGCCATATCTAGTTCAACTCTGTTTAGGAAACTGACAAGAACAGTAGCTCCGCTTCAGTCCAATACACTGTACTTGCTGGGAACAGAAGCGAGTGCTATTTGCACTGTGTATGGAAATGGGAGCACAATAGACACTTTCCTTACCAGAAAACAACTCTTGCTCGTAGAACCAAAAACTGCATGTGATTCAAATCCATTTAGGACTGGGAAACAAACACTAGCTCGCCTTACAAGAAACACACTCTGCTTTTGAGAAAAGAGCCCTCTTCTATTCTACTGTGGTTCATATGGGGTCCGAACAATGAGCTTGCTCAGAAAAAAAGAACTGTGCTTCCTACACACACGGGCCATATCTAGTTCAACTCTGCTTAGGAAACTGACAAGAACAGTAGCTCCGCTTCAGTCCAATACACTGTACTTGCTGGGAACAGATGCGAGTGCTATTTATACTGTGTATGGCAATGGGAACGCAACAGTGACTTTATTACCAGAAAACAACTCTTGCACATAGGACCAAAAACAGGATCTGATTCAACTCCATTTAGGACTGGGAAACAAATGCTAGCTTGCCTTACAATAAACACACTCTGCTTTTGAGAAAGGAGCACTCCTCTACTCTACTGTGTTTCCTATGGGGTCCGAACAGTGAGCTTGCTCAGAACAAAAGAACTGTGCTTCCTGCACACACGGGCCATATCTAGTTCAATTATGCTTAGGAATCTGACAAGAACAGCAGCTCCTCTTCATTCCAATACACTGTACTTGGTGGGAACAGATGCCAGTGCTATTTGCCCCGTTTATGACAATGGAAGCGCAATAGTGACTCTTCTTACCAGATAACAACTCTTGCTCATAGGACCAGAAACTGCATGTGATTCAACTCCATTTAGGACTGGGAAACAAACGCTAGCTTGACTTACAAGAAACACACTCTGCTTTTGAGAAAGGAGCACTCTTCTACTCTAATGTTTTTCCTATAAGGCTGGAACAGTGAGCAATCTCAGAACAAAAGAACTGTGCTTCCTGCACACACGGGCCATATCTAGTTCAACTCTGCTTAGGAAACTGACAAGGACAGTAGCTCTTCTTCAGTCCAGTACACTGCACTTGCTGAGAACAGACGCGAGTGCTATTTGCACTGGGTATGGCAATGGGAGCGCAATAGTGACTTTCCTTACCAGAAAACAACTCTTGCTCGTAGGACCAGAAACTGCATGTGATTTAACTCCATTTAGGACAGGGAAACAAATGCTAGCTTGCCTTACAAGAAACACACTCTGCTTTTGAGAAAAGAGCCCTCTTCTACTCTACTGTTTTTCCTATGGGGTCCGAACAGTGAGCTTGCTCAGAACTAAAGAACTGTGCTTCCGACACACACGGGCCATATCTAGTTCAACTCTGCTTAGGAAACTGACAAGAAAGGTAGATCCTCTTCAGTCCAATACACTGTACTTGCTGGGATTAGACGCCTGTGCTATTTGCCTTGTGTATGACAATGGGAGCACAATAGTGACTCTTCTTACCAGAAAAGAACTCTTGCTGGTAGGACCAGAAACTGCATGGGATTCAACTCCATTTAGGACTGGGCAACAAACGCTAGCTCGACTTACAAGAAACACACTCTGCTTTTGAGAAAAGAGCAGTCTTCTACTCTAATGTGATTCTATAGGGCCAGAACAGTGAGCATTCGCAGAATAAAAGAACTGTGCTTCCTACACACACGGTCCATATCTAGTTCAACTCTGTTTAGGAAACTGACAAGAACAGTAGATCCTCTTCAGTCCAATACACTGTACATGCTGGGAACAGACGCCAGTGCTATTTGCCCTGTGTATGACAAGGGGAGCGCAATAGTGACTCTTCTTACCAGAAAACAACTCTTGCTCGTAGGACAAGAAACTGCATGTGATTCAACTCAATTTAGGACTGGGAAACAAACGCTAGCTCGCCTTACAAGAAACAGACTCTGCTTTTGAGAAAAGTGCACTCTTCTACTCGACTGTGTTTCCTATGGGGTCCGAACAGTGAGCTTGCTCAGAACAAAAGAACTGTTATTCCTACACACACGGGCCATATCTAGTTCAACTCCCCTTTGGAAACTGACAAGAACAGTAGCTCCTCTTCAGTCCAATACACTGTTCTTGCTGGAAACAGACGTGAGTGCTATTTGCACTGTGTATGGCAATGGGAGCACAATAGTGACTTTCCTTACCAGAAAACATCTCTTGGTCGTAGGACCAAAAACTGCATGTGATTCAACTCCATTTAGGACTGGGAAACAAATGCTAGCTCGCCTTACAAGAAACAATCTCTGCTTTTGAGAAAAGAGCACTCTTCTACTCTACTGTGTTTCCTATGGTGCCCGAACAGTGAGCATTCTCAGAACAAAAGAACTGTGCTTCCCACACACATGGGCCATATCTAGTTCAACTCTGCTTAGGAAACTGACATGAACAGTAGCTCCTCTTCAGTCCAATACACTGTACATGCTGGGAACAGACGCCAGTGCTATTTGCCCTAGTATCACAATGGGAGCGCAATAGTGACTCTTCTTACCAGAAAACAACTCTTGCTCGTAGGACCAGAAACTGCATGTGATTCATCTCCATTTAGGATTGGGAAACAATCGCTAGCTCGCATTACAAGAAACACACTCTGCTTTTGAGAAAAGAGCACTCTTCTACTCTACTGTGTTTCCTATAGGGCCAGAACAGTGAGCATTCTCAGAACAAAAGAACTGTGCTTCCTACACACAGGGGCCATATCTAGTTCAACTCTGCTTAGGAAACTGACAAGAACAGTAGCTCCGCTTCAGTCCAATAAACTGTACTTGCTGGGAAAAGACACGAGTGCTATTTGCACTGTGTATGGCAATGGGAGCTCAATAGTGATTTTCCTTACCAGAAAACAACTCTTGCTCGTAGGATCAAAAACTGCATGTGATTCAACTCCATTTAGGACTGGGAAAAAAACGCTAGCTCACCTTACAAGAAACATACTCTGCTTTTGAGAAAAGAGCACTCTTCTACTCTACTGTGTTTCCTATATGGCCAGGACAGTGAGTTTGCTCAGAACAAAAGAACTGTGCTTCCTACAAATACGGCCATATCTAGTTCAATTCTGCTTAGGAAACTGACAAGAACAGTAGATCCTCTTCAGTCCAATACACTGTACATGCTGGGAACAGATGCCAGTGCTATTTGCCCTGTGTATGACAATGGGAGCGCAATAGTGACTCTTCTTACCAGAAAACAACTCTTGCTCGTAGGACAAGAAACTGCATGTGATTCAACTCCATTTATGACTGGGAAACAAACGCTAGCTGGCCTTACAAGAAACACACTCTGCTTTTGAGAAAAGAGCACTCTTCTACTCTACTGTCTTTCCTATGGGGTCCCAACAGTGAGCTTGCTCAGAACAAAAGAACTGTGCTTCCTACACACACAGGCCATATCTAGTTCAACTCTGCTTAGGAAACTGACAAGAACAGTAGATCCTCTTCAGTCCAACACACTGTTCTTGCTGGGAACAGACGCGAGTGCTATTTGCACTGTGTATGTCATTGGGACCACATTAGTGACTTTCCTTACCAGAAAACAACTCTTGCTCGTAGGACCAAAAACTGGATGTGACTCAACTCCATTTAGGAATGGCAAACAAACTCTAGCTTGCCTTTCATGAAACACACTCTGCTTTTGATAAAAGAGCACTCTTCTACTCGACTGTGTTTCCTATGGGGTCCGAACAGTGAGCTTGCTCAGAAAAAAAGAACTGTGCTTCCTACACACACGGGCCATATCTAGTACAACTCTGCTTAGGAAACTGACAAGAACGGTAGCTCCTTTTCAGTCCAATACACTGTACTAGCTTGGAACAGACGCGCGTGCTATTTGCACTGTGTATGGCAATAGGAGTGCAATAGTGACTCTTCTTATCAGAAAAAGCCTCTTGCTCGTAGGACCAGAAACTGCATGGGATTCAACTCCATCTCTGATTGGGAAACAAACACTAGCTCACCTTACAAGAAACACACTCTGCTTTTGAGAAAAGAGCACTCCTCTACTCTACTGTGTTTCCTATGGGGTCCGAACAGTGAGCTTGCTCAGAACAAAAGAACTGTGCTTCCTACACACACGGGCCATATCTAGTTCAATTATGCTTAGGAAACTGACAAGAACAGCAGATCCTCTTCAGTCCAATACATCTGTACACAGATGCCAGTGCTATTTGCCCCATTTATGACAATGGCAGCGCAATAGTGACTCTTCTTACCAGAAAACAACTCTTGCTCCTAGGACAAGAAACTGCATGTGATTCAACTCCATTTAGGACTGGGAAACAAACGCTAGCTCGCATTAGAAAGAACAAACTCTGCTTTTGAGGAAAGAGCACTCTTCTACTCTACTGTGTATCCTATGGGATCCGAACAGTGAGCTTGCTCAGAACAAAAGAACTGTGTTTCCCATACACATGGGCCATATCTAGTTCAACTCTGCTTAGGAAACTGACAAGAACAGTAGCTCCACTTCAGTCCAATACACTGTACTTGCTGGGAACAGACGCGAGTGCTATTTGCACTGTGTATGGCAATGGGAGCACAATAGTGACTTTCCTTACCAGAAAACAACTCTTGCTCGTAGGACCAAAAACTGCATGGGATTCAACTCCATTTAGTGCTGGGAAACAAATGCTAGCTCGCCTTACAAGAAACACACTCTGGTTTTGAGAAAAGAGCACTCTTCTACTCTACTGTGTTTCCTATGGGGTCCGAACAGTGAGCTTGCTCAGAACAAAAGAACTGTGCTTCCTACACACAGGGGTCATATCTAGTTCAATTCTGCTTAGGAAACTGACAAGAACAGTAGATCCTCTTCAGTCCAATACACTGTAGTTGCTGGGAACAGACGCGAGTGCTATTTGCACTGTGTATGCCAATGGGAGCACAACAGTGACTTTTCTTACCAGAAAACAACTCTTGCTCGTAGGACCAAAAACTGCATGTGATTCAACTCCATTTAGGACTGGGAAACAAATGCTAGCTCGCCTTACAAGAAACACATTCTGCTTTTGAGAAATGATCACTCTTCTACTCTACTGTGTTTCCTATAGGGCCAAAACAGTTAGCTTGCTCAGAACAAAAGAACTGTGCTTCCTACACACACGGGCCATATCTAGTTCAATTATGCTTAGGAAACTGACAAGAACAGTAGATCCTCTTCAGTCCAATACACAGTACTTGCTGGGAATAAATGCCAGTGCTATTTGCCCTGTTTATGACAATGGGATCGCAATAGTGACTCTTCTTAGCAGAAAAAACTCTTGCTCGTAGGACCAGAAACTGCATGTGATTCAACTACATTTAGGACTGGGAAACAAACGCTAGCTCACCTTACAAGAAACACACTCTGCTTTTGAGAAAAGAGCACTCTTCTACTCTAATGTCTTTCCTATAAGGCCAGAACAGTGAGCATTCTCAGAACAAAATAACTGTGCTTCCTACACACATGGGCCATATCTAGTTCAACTCTGCTTAGGAAACTGACAAGAACAGTAGCTCCGCTTTAGTCCAACACACTGTACTTGCTGGGAACAGACGCGAATGATATTTGCACTGTGTATGGCAATGGGAGCACAATAGTGACTTTCCTTACCAGGAAACAACTCTTGCTCGTAGGACAAGAAACTGCATGTGATTCAACTCCATTTAGGACTGGGAAACAAACGCTAGCTCGCATTACAAGAAACACACTCTGCTTTTGAGAAAAGAGCACTCTTCTTCTCTACTGTGTATCCTATGGAATCCGAACAGTGAGCTTGCTCAGAATAAAAGAACTGTGCTTCCTATACACATGGGCCATATCTAGTTCAACTCTGCTTAGGAAACTGACAAGAACAGCAGCTCCGCTTCAGTCCAATACACTGTACTTGCTGGGAAGAGACGCGAGTGCTATTTGCACTGTGTATGGCAATGGGAGCACAATAGTGACTTTCCTTACCAGAAAACAACTCTTGCTCGTAGGACAAGAAACTGCATGTGATTCAACTCCATTTAGGACTGGGAAACAAATGCTAGCTCGCCTTACAAGGAACACACACTGCTTTTGAGAAAAGAGCACTCTTCTACTCTACTGTGTATCCTATGGGATGCGAACGGTGAGGTTGCTCAGAACAAACGAAATGTGCTTCCCATACACATGGGCCATATCTAGTTCAACTCTGCTTAGGAAACTGACAAGAACAGTAGCTCCGCTTCAGGTCAATACACTGTACTTGCTGGGAACAGAAGCGAGTGCTATTTGCACTGTGTATGGCAATGGGAGCACAATAGTGACTCATCTTACCAGAAAACAACTCTTGCACGTAGGACAAGAAACTGCATGTGATTCAACTCCATTTAGGACTGTGAAACAAATGCTAGCTCGCCTTACAAGAAACACACTCTGATTTTGAGAAAAGAGCACTCTTCTACTCTACTGTGTTTCCTATGGGGTCCGAACAGTGAGCTTGCTCAGAACAAAAGAACTGTGCTTCCTACACACAGGGGCCATATCTAGTTCAACTATGCTTAGGAAACTGACATGAACAGTAAATCCGCATCAGTCCAATACACTGTAGTTGCTGGGAACAGACGCCAGTGCTATTTGCCCTGTGTATGACAATGGGAGCGCAATAGTGACTCTTCTTACCAAAAACAACTCTTGCTTGTAGGACAAGAAACTGCATGTGATTCCACTCCATTTAGGACTGGGAAACAAACACTAGCTCGGCTTACAAGAAACACACTCTGCTTTTGAGAAAAGAGCAGTCTTCTACTCTACTGTGTTTCCTATGGTGCCCGAACAGTGAGCATTCTCAGAACAAAAGAACTGTGCTTCCTACACACACGGGCCATATCTAGTTCAACTCTGCTTAGGAAACTGACATGAACAGTAGCTCCTCTTCAGTCCAATACACTGTACATGCTGGGAACAGACGGCAGTGCTATTTGCCCTAGTATCACAATGGGAGCGCAATAGTGACTCTTCTTACCAGAAAACAACTCTTGCTCGTAGGACCAGAAACTGCATGTGATTCATCTCCATTTAGGATTGGGAAACAAACGCTAGCTCGCCTTACAAGAAACACACTGTGCTTTTGAGAAAAGAGCACTCTTCTACTCTACTGTGTTTCCTTTAGGGCCAGAACAGTGAGCATTCTCAGAACAAAAGAACTGTGCTTCCTACACACAGGGGCCATATCTAGTTCAACTCTGTTTAGGAAACTGACAAGAACAGTAGCTCCGCTTCAGTCCAATACACTGTACTTGCTGGGAACAGAAGCGAGTGCTATTTGCACTGTGTATGGAAATGGGAGCACAATAGACACTTTCCTTACCAGAAAACAACTCTTGCTCGTAGAACCAAAAACTGCATGTGATTCAACTCCATTTAGGACTGGGAAACAAACGCTAGCTCGCCTTACAAGAAACACACTCTGCTTTTGAGAAAAGAGCACTCTTCTACTCTACAGTGTTTCCTATAGGGCCAGAACAGTGAGTTTGCTCAGAAGAAAAGAACTGTGCTTTCTACAAATACGGCCATATCTAGTTCAATTCTGCTTAGGAAACTGACAAGAACAGTAGATCCTCTTCAGTCCAGTACACTGTACATGCTGGGAACAGACGCAAGTGCTATTTGCCCTGTGTATGACAATGGGAGCGCAATAGTGACTCTTCTTACCAGAAAACAACTCTTGCTCGTAGGACAAGAAACTGCATGTGATTCAACTCGATTTAGGACTGGGAAACAAACGCTAGCTCGCCTTACAAGAAACACACTCTGCTTTTGAGAAAAGAGCACTCTTCTACTCTACTGTGTTTCCTATATGTCCAGAACAGTGAGTTTGCTCAGAACAAAGAACTGTTCTTCCTACAAATACGGCCACATCTAGTTCAACTCTGCTTAGGAAACTGACAAGAACAGTAGCTCCTTTTCAGTCCAATACACTGTACTTGCTGGGAACAGACACGAGTGCTACTTGCACTGTATATGGCAATGGAGCGCAATAATGACTTTCCTTACCAGAAAACAACTCTTGCTCGTAGGACCAAAACCTGCATGTGATTCAACTCCATTTAGGACTCGGAAACAAACGCTAGCTCACCTTACAGGAAACACACTCTGCTTTTGAGAAAAGAGCACTCTTCTACTCTACTGTGTTTCCTATATGGCCAAAACAGAGAGTTTTCTCAGAAGAAAGAACTGTGCTTCCTACAAATACGGCCATATCTAGTTCAATTCTGCTTAGGAAACTGACAAGAACAGTAGATCCTCTTCAGTCCAATACACTGTACATGCTGGGAAAAGACGCAAGTGCTATTTGCCCTGTGTATGACAATGGGAGCGCAATAGTGACTCTTGTTACCAGAAAACAACTCTTGCTCATAGGACAAGAAACTGCATGTGATTCAACTCGATTTAGGACTGGGAAACAAACGCTAGTTCGCCTTACAAGAAACACACTCTGCTTTTGAGAAAAGAGCACTCTTCTACTCTACTGTGTATCCAATGGGATCCGAACAGTGAGCTTGCTCCGAACAAAAGAACTGTGCTTCCTACACACACAGGCCATATCTAGTTCAACTCTACTTAGGAAACTGACAAGAACAGTATCTCCTTTCAGTCCAATACACTGTACTTGCTTGGAACAGACGTGAGTGCTATTTGCACTGTGTCTGGAAATGGGAGCACAATAGTGACTTTCTTTACCAGAAAACAACTCTTGCTCGTAAGACCAAAAACAGGATGTGATTTAACTCCATTTAGGACAGGGAAACAAATGATAGCTTGTCTTACAAGAAACATACTCTGCTTTTGAGAAAAGAGCACTCTTCTACGCTACTGTGTTTCCTATGAGGTCCGAACAGTGAGCTTGCTCAGAACTAAAGAACTGTGCTTCCTACACACACGGGCCATATCTAGTTCAACTCTGCTTAGGAAACTGACAAGAAAGGTAGATCCTCTTCAGTCCAATACACTGTACTTGCTGGGATTAGACGCCAGTGCTATTTGCCTTGTGTATGACAATGGGAGCACAATAGTGACTCTTCTTACCAGAAAAGAACTCTTGCTGGTAGGACCAGAAACTGCATGGGATTCAACTCCATTTAGGACTGGGAAACAAACGCTAGCTCGACTTACAAGAAACACACTCTGCTTTTGAGAAAAGAGCAGTCTTCTACTCTAATGTGATTCTATAGGGGCAGAACAGTGAGCATTCGCAGAACAAAAGAACTGTGCTTCCTACACACACGGTCCATATCTAGTTCAACTCTGCTTAGGAAACTGACAAGAACAGTAGATCCTCTTCAGTCCAATACACTGTACATGCTGGGAACAGACGCCAGTGCTATTTGCCCTGTGTATGACAAGGGGAGCGCAATAGTGACTCTTCTTACCAGAAAACAACTCTTGCTCGTAGGACAAGAAACTGCATGTGATTCAACTCAATTTAGGACTGGGAAAAAAACGCTAGCTCGCCTTACAAGAAACACACTCTGCTTTTGAGAAAAGTGCACTCTTCTACTCGACTGTGTTTCCTATGGGGTCCGAACAGTGAGCTTGCTCAGAACAAAAGAACTGTTATTCCTACACACACGGGCCATATCTAGTTCAACTCCCCTTTGGAAACTGACAAGAACAGTAGCTCCACTTCAGTCTAATACACTGTTCTTGCTGGAAACAGACGTGAGTGCTATTTGCACTGTGTATGGCAATGGGAGCGCAATAGTGACTTTCCTTACCAGAAAACATCTCTTGGTCGTAGGACCAAAAACTGCATGTGATTCAACTCCATTTAGGACTGGGAAACAAACACTAGCTCGCCTTACAAGAAACACACTCTGCTTTTGAGAAAAGAGCACTCTTCTACTCTACTGTGTTTCCTATGGTGCCCGAACAGTGAGCATTCTCAGAACAAAAGAACTGTGCTTCCTACACACACGGGCCCTATCTAGTTCAACTCTGCTTAGGAAACTGATATGAACAGTAGCTCCTCTTCAGTCCAATACACTGTACATGCTGGGAACAGACGCCAGTGCTATTTGCCCTAGTATCACAATGGGAGCACAATAGTGACTCTTCTTACCAGAAAACAACTCTTGCTCGTAGGACCAGAAACTGCATGTCATTCATCTCCTTTTAGGATTGGGAAACAATCGCTAGCTCGCCTTACAAGAAACACACTCTGCTTTTGAGAAAAGAGCACTCTTCTACTCTACTGTGTTTCCTATAGGGCCAGAACAGTGAGCATTCTCAGAACAAAAGAACTGTGCTTCCTACACACAGGGGCCATATCTAGTTCAACTCTGCTTAGGAAACTGACAAGAACAGTAGCTCCGCTTCAGTACAATACACTGTACATGCTGGGAACAGACACGAGTGCTATTTGCACTGTGTATTGCAATGGAGCGCAATAATGACTTTCCTTACCAGAAAACAACTCTTGCTCTTAGGACCAAAAACTGCATGTGATTCAACCCCATTTAGGACTCGGAAACAAACGCTAGCTCACCTTACAGGAAACACACTCTGTTTTTGAGAAAAGAGCACTCTTCTACTCTACTGTGTTTCCTATATGGCCAGAACAGTGAGTTTGCTCAGAACAAAAGAACTGTGCTTCCTACAAATACGGCCATATCTAGTTCAATTCTGCTTAGGAAACTGGCAAGAACAGTAGATCCTCTTCAGTCCAATACACTGTACATGCTGGGAACAGACGCCAGTGCTATTTGCCCTGTGTATGACAATGGGAGCGCAATAGTGACTCTTCTTACCAGAAAACAACTCTTGCTCGTAGGACAAGAAACTGCATGTGATTCAACTCCATTTATGACTGGGAAACAAACGCTAGCTCGCCTTACAAGAAACACACTCTGCTTTTGAGAAAAGAGCACTCTTCTACTCTACTGTCTTTCCTATGGGGTCCCAACAGTGAGCTTGCTCAGAACAAAAGAACTGTGCTTCCTACATACACTGGCCATATCTAGTTCAACTCTGCTTAGGAAACTGACAAGAACAGTAGCTCCTCTTCAGTCCAACACACTGTTCTTGCTGGGAACAGACGCGAGTGCTATTTGCACTGTGTATGGCATTGGGACCACAATAGTGACTTTCCTTACCAGAAAAAAACTCTTGCTCGTAGGACCAAAAACTGGATGTGACTCAACTCCATTTAGGAATGGGAAACAAACTCTAGCTTGCCTTACAAGAAACATACTCTGCTTTTGAGAAAAGAGCACTCTTCTACTCTACTGTGTTTCCTATGGGGTCCGAACAGTGAGCTTGCTCAGAAAAAAAGAACTGTGCTTCCTACACACACGGGCCATATCTAGTTCAACTCTGCTTAGGAAACTGACAAGAACGGTAGCTCCTTTTCAGTCCAATACACTGTACTAGCTGGGAACAGACGCGAGTGCTATTTGCACTGTGTATGGCAATAGGAGCACAATAGTGACTCTTCTTATCAGAAAACAACTCTTGCTCATAGGACCAGAAACTGCATGGGATTCAACTCCATTTTTGACTGGGAAACAAACACTAGCTCACCTTACAAGAAAGACACTCTGCTTTTGAGAAATGAGCACTCCTCTACTCTACTGTGTTTCCCATGGGGTCCGAACAGTGAGCTTGCTCAGAACAAAAGAACTGTCCTTCCTACACACACGGGCCATATCTAGTTCAATTATGCTTAGGAAACTGACAAGAACAGCAGCTCCTCTTCATTCCAATACACTGTACTTGGTGGGAACAGATGCCAGTGCTATTTGCCCCGTTTATGACAATGGAAGCACAATAGTGACTCTTCTTACCAGATAACAACTCTTGCTCGTAGGACCAGAAACTGCATGTGATTCAACTCCATTTAGGACTTGGAAACAAACGCTAGCTTGACTTACAAGAAACACACTCTGCTTTTGAGAAAGGAGCACTCTTCTACTCTAATGTCTTTCCTAAAAGGCCAGAACAGTGAGCATTCTCAGAACAAAAGAACTGTGCTTCCTAGCACACACGGGCCATATCTAGTTCAACTCTGCTTAGGAAACTGACAAGAACAGTAGATGCTCTTCAGTCCAATACACTGTACATGCTGGGAACCTACGCCAGTGCTATTTGCCCTGTGTATGACAATGGTAGCGCTATAGTGACTCTTCTTACCAGAAAACATCTCTTACTCGTAGGACAAGAAACTGCATGTGATTCTTCTCCATTTAGGATTGGGAAACAAATGCTAGCTCGCCTTACAAGAAACACACTCTGCTTTTGAGAAAAGAGCAGTCTTGTACTCTACTGTGTTTCTTATGGGGTCCGTACACTGAGCTTCCTCAGAACAAAAGAACTGTGTTTCCTACACACATGGGCCATATCTAGTTCAACTCTGCTTAGGAAACTGACAAGAACAGTAGCTCTTCTTCAGTCCAATACACTGCACTTGCTGGGAGCAGACGCGAGTGCTATTTGCACTGTGTATGGCAATGGGATCGCAATAGTGACTTTCCTTACCAGAAAACAACTCTTGCTCGTAGGACAAGAAACTGCATGTGATTCAACTCCATTTAGGACTGGGAAACAAACGCTAGCACGCCTTACAAGAAACACACTCTGCTTTTGAGAAAAGAGCACTCTTCTACTCTACTGTGTTTCCTATGGTGCCCGAACAGTGAGCATTCTCAGAACAAAAGAACTGTGCTTCCTACACACACGGGCCATATCTAGTTCAACTCTGCTTAGGAAACTGACATGAACAGTAGCTCCTCTTCAGTCCAATACACTGTACATGCTGGGAACAGACGCCAGTGCTAATTGCCCTGTGTATGACAATGGGAGCGCAATAGTGACTCTTCTTACCAGAAAACAATTCTTGCTCATAGGAACAGAAACTGCATGTGATTCAACTCCATTTAGAACTGGGAAAAAATCGCTAGCTCGCCTTACAAGAAACACACACTGCTTTTGAGAAAAGAGCCCTCTTCTACTCTACTGTGTTTCCTATGGGGTCCGAACAGTGAGCTTGCTCAGAACAAAAGAACTGTGCTTCCTACACACAGGGGCCTTATCTAGTTCAACTCTGCTTCGGAAACTGACAAGAACAGTAGCTCCGCTTCAGTCCAATACACTGTACTTGCTGGGAACAGATGCGAGTGCTATTTGCACTGTGTATGTAAATGGGAGCACAATAGTGACTTTCCTTTCCAGAAAACAACTCTTGCTCGTAGGACCAAAAACTGCATGTGATTCAAATCCATTTAGGACTGGGAAACAAACGCTAGCTCGCCTTACAAGAAACACACTCTGCTTTTGAGAAAAGAGCAGTCTTCTATTCTACTGTGGTTCATATCTGGTCCGAACAATGAGCTTGCTCAGAACAAAAGAACTCTGCTTCCTACACACACGGGCCATATCTAGTTCAACTCTGCTTAGGAAACTGACAAGATTAGTAGCTCCGCTTCAGTCCAATACACTGTACTTGCTGGGAACAGATGCGAGTGCTATTTATACTGTGTATGGCAATGGGAACGCAACAGTGACTTTATTACCAGAAAACAACTCTTGCTCATAAAACCAAAAACAGGATGTGATTCAACTCCATTTAGGACTGGGAAACAAATGCTAGCTTGCCTTACAAGAAACACACTCTACTTTTGAGAAAGGAGCACTCCTCTAATCTACTGTGTTTCCTATGGGGTCCGAACAGTGAGCTTGCTCAGAACAAAAGAACTGTGCTTCCTATACCCACGGGCCATATCTAGTTCAATTATGCTTAGGAAACTGACAAGAACAGCAGCTCCTCTTCATTCCAATACACTGTACTTGGTGGGAACAGATGCCAGTGCTATTTGCCCCGTATATGACAATGGAAGCACAATAGTGACTCTTCTTACCAGATAACAACTCTTGCTCGTAGGACCAGAAACTGCATGTGATTCAACTCCATTTAGGACTTGGAAACAAACGCTAGCTTGACTTACAAGAAACACACTCTGCTTTTGAGAAAGGAGCACTCTTCTACTCTAATGTCTTTCCTAAAAGGCCAGAACAGTGAGCATTCTCAGAACAAAAGAACTGTGCTTCCTAGCACACACGGGCCATATCTAGTTCAACTCTGCTTAGGAAACTGAGAAGAAAAGTAGATGCTCTTCATTCCAATACACTGTACATGCTGGGAACCGACGCCAGTGCTATTTGCCCTGTGTATGACAATGGGAGCGCAATAGTGACTCTTCTTACTAGAAAACATCTCTTACTTGAAGGACAAGCAACTGCATGTGATTCATCTCCATTTAGGATTGGGAAACAAATGCTAGCTCGCCTTACAAGAAACACACTCTGCTTTTGAGAAAAGAGCAGTCTTCTACTCTACTGTGTTTCTTATGAGGTCCGTACAGAGAGCTTGCTCAGAACAAAAGAACTGTGTTTCCTACACAAATGGGCCATATCTAGTTCAACTCTGCTTAGGAAACTGACAAGAACAGTAGCTCTTCTTCAGTCCAATACACTGCACTTGCTGGGAACAGACGCGAGTGCTATTTGCACTGTGTATGGCAATGGGAGCACAATAGTGACTTTCCTTACCAGAAAACAACTCTTGCTCGTAGGACCAGAAACTGCATGTGATTCAACTCCATTTAGGACTGGGAAACAAACGCTAGCTCGTCTTACAAGAAAGACATTGTGCTTTTTCGAAACCATCACTCTTCTACTCTACTTTGTTTCCTATAGGGCCAGAACAGTGAGCTTGCTCAGAACAAAAAACTGTGCTTCCTACACACACGGCCATATCTAGTTCAATTCTGCTTAGGAAACTGACAAGAACAGTAGATCCTCTTCAGTCCAATACACTGTACATGCTGGGAAAAGACGCAAGTGCTATTTGCCCTGTGTATGACAATGGGAGCACAATAGTGACTCTTGTTACCAGAAAACAACTCTTGCTCATAGGACAAGAAACTGCATGTGATTCAACTCGATTTAGGACTGGGAAACAAACGCTAGTTCGCCTTACAAGAAACACACTCTGCTTTTGAGAAAAGAGCACTCTTCTACTCTACTGTGTTTCCTATGGGGTCTGAACAGTGAGCTTGCTCAGAACAAAAGAACTGTGCTTTCTACACACAGGGGCCATATCTAGTTCAACTCTGCTTAGGAAACTGACAAGAACAGTAGCTCCCCTTTAGTCCAATACACTGTACTTGCTGGGAACAGACGCGAGTGCTATTTGCACAGTGTATGACAAGGGGAGCGCAATAGTGACTCTTCTTACCAGAAAACAACTCTTGCTCGTAGGACAAGAAACTGCATGTGATTCAACTCCATTAAGGACTGGGAAACAAACGCTAGCTCGCCTTACAAAAAACACACTCTGCTTTTGAGAAAAGAGCACTCTTCTACTCTACTGTGTTTCCTATAGGGCCAGAACAGTGAGCTTGCTCAGAACAAAAGAACTGTGTTTCATACAAATACGGCCATATCTAGTTCAATTCTGCTTAGGAAACTGAAAAGAACAGTAGATCCTCTTCAGTCCAACACTGTACATGCTGGGAATAGACACCAGTGCTATTTGCCCTTTGTATGACAATGGGAACGCAATAGTGACTCTTCTTACCAGAAAACAACTCTTGCTCGTAGGACAAGAAACTGCATGTGATTCAACTCCATTTATGACTGGGAAACAAACGCTAGCTTGCCTTACAAGAAAGACACTCTGCTTTTGAGAAAAGTGCACTCTTCTACTCGACTGTGTTTCCTATGGGGTCCGAACAGTGAGCTTGCTCAGAACAAAAGAACTGTTATTCCAACACACACGGGCCATATCTAGTTCAACTCTGCTTTGGAAACTGACAAGAACAGTAGCTCCTCTTCAGTCCAATACACTGTACATGCTGGGAACAGACGCCAGTGCTATTTGCCCTAGTACCACAATGGGAGCGCAATAGTGACTCTTCTTACCAGAAAACAACTCTTGCTCGCAGGACAAGAAACTGCATGTGATTCAACTCCATTTAGGACTGGGAAACAAACGCTAGCACGCCTTACAAGAAACACACTCTGCTTTTGAGAAAAGAGCACTCTTCTACTCTACTGTGTTTCCTATGGTGCCCGAACAGTGAGCATTCTCAGAACAAAAGAACTGTGCTTCCTACACACACGGGCCATATCTAGTTCAACTCTGCTTAGGAAACTGACATGAACAGTAGCTCCTCTTCAGTCCAATACACTGTACATGCTGGGAACAGATGCCAGTGCTATTTGCCCTAGTATCAAAATGGGAGCGCAATAGTGACTCTTCTTACCAGAAAACAACTCTTGCTCGTAGGACAAGAAACTGCATGGGATTCAACTCCATTTAGGACTGGGAAACAAACGCTAGCTCGCCTTACAAGAAACACACTCTGCTTTTGAGAAAAGAGCACTCTTCTACTCTACTGTGTATCCTATGTGGACCGAACAGTGAGCTTGCTCAGAACAACAGAACTGTGCTGCCTCCACACACGGGCCATATCTAGTTCAACTCTGCTTAGGAAACTGACAAGAACAGTAGATCCTTTTCAGTCCAATACACTGTACTTGCTGGGAAGAGACGCAAGTGCTATTTGCACTGTGTATGGCAATGGGAGCACAATAGTGACTTTCCTTACCAGAAAACAACTCTTGCTCATAGGACCAAAAACTGGATGTAATTCAACTCCATTTAGGAATGGGAAACAAACGCTAGCTCGCTTTACAAGAAAGACACTCTGATTTTGAGAAAAGAGCAGTCTTCTACTCGACTGTGTTTCCTATGGGGTCCGAACAGTGAGCTTGCTCAGAACAAAACAACTGTGCTTCCTACAAACACGGGCCATATCTAGTTCAACTCTGCTTAGGAAACTGACAAGAACATTAGCTCCGCTTCAGTCCAATTCACTGTACTTGCTGGGAACAGACACGAGTGCTATTTGCACTGTGTATGGCAATGGAGCGCAATAATGTCTTTCCTTACCAGAAAACAACTCTTGCTCTTAGGACCAAAAACTGCATGTGATTCAACCCCATTTAGGACTCGGAAAGAAACGCTAGCTCACCTTACAGGAAACACACTCTGCTTTTGAGAAAAGAGCACTCTTCTACTCTACTGTGTTTCCTATATGGCCAGAACAGTGAGTTTGCTCAGAACAAAAGAACTGTGCTTCCTACAAATACGGCCATATCTAGTTCAATTCTGCTTAGGAAACTGACATGAACAGTAGATCCTCTTCAGTCCAATACACTGTACTTGCTGGGAACAGACGCCAGTGCTATTTGCCCTGTGTATGACAATGGGAGCGCAATAGTGACTCTTCTTACCAGAAAACAACTCTTGCTCGTAGGACCAGAAACTGCATGTGATTCAACTCCATTTATGACTGGGAAACAAACGCTAGCTCGCCTTACAAGAAACACACTCTGCTTTTGAGAAAAGAGCACTCTTCTACTCTACTGTCTTTCCTATGGGGTCCCAACAGTGAGCTTGCTCAGAACAAAAGAACTGTGCTTCCTACATACACTGGCCATATCTAGTTCAACTCTGCTTAGGAAACTGACAAGAACAGTAGCTCCTCTTCAGTCCAACACACTGTTCTTGCTGGGAACAGACGCGAGTGCTATTTGCACTGTGTATGGCATTGGGACCACAATAGTGACTTTCCTTACCAGAAAAAAACTCTTGCTCATAGGACCAAAAACTGGATGTGATTCAACTCCATTTAGGAATGGGAAACAAACTCTAGCTTGCCTTACAAGAAACATACTCTGCTTTTGAGAAAAGAGCACTCATCTACTCTACTGTGTTTCCTATGGGGTCCGAACAGTGAGCTTGCTCAGAAAAAAAGAACTGTGCTTCCTACACACACGGGCCATATCTAGTTCAACTCTGCTTAGGAAACTGACAAGAACGGTAGCTCCTTTTCAGTCCAATACACTGTACTAGCTGGGAACAGACGCGAGTGCTATTTGCACTGTGTATGGCAATAGGAGCACAATAGTGACTCTTCTTATCAGAAAACAACTCTTGCTCATAGGACCAGAAACTGCATGGGATTCAACTCCATTTTTGAATGGGAAACAAACACTAGCTCACCTTACAAGGAAGACACTCTGATTTTGAGAAAAGTGCACTCTTCTACTCGACTGTGTTTCCTATGGGCTCCGAACAGTGAGCTTGCTCAGAACAAAAGAACTGTTATTCCAACACACACGGGCCATATCTAGTTCAACTCTGCTTTGGAAACTGACAAGAACAGTAGCTCCTCTTCATTCCAATACACTGTTCTTGCTGGGAACCGAAGTGAGTGCTATTTGCACTGTGTATGGCAATGGGAGCGCAATAGTGACTTTACTTACCAGAAAACAACTCTTGCTCGTAGGACAAGAAACTGCATGTGATTCAACTCCATTTAGGACTGGGAAACAAACGCTAGCTCGCCTTACAAGGAACACACTCTGCATTTGAGAAAAGAGGATTCTTCTACTCTACTGTGTTTCCTATAGGGCCATAACAAAGAGTTTGCTCAGAAAAAAAGAACTGTGCTTCCTATACACATGGGCCATATCTAGTTCAACTCTGCTTAGGAAACTGACAAGAACAGAAGCTCCGCTTCAGTCCAATACACTGTACTTGCTGGGAACAGACGCGAGTGCTATTTGCACTGTGTATGGCAATGGGAGCACAATAGTGACTCTTCTTACCAGAAAACAACTCTTGCTCGTAGGACAAGAAACTGCATGTGATTCAACTCCATTTAGGACTGGGAAACAAACGCTAGCTCGCCTTACAAGGAACACACTCTGCTTTTGAGAAAAGAGGATTCTTCTACTCTACTGTGTTTCTTATAGGGCCATAACAGTGAGTTTGCTCAGAAAAAAAGAACTGTGCTTCCTACAAATACCGCCTTATGTAGTTCAATTCTGCTTAGGAAAGTGACAAGAACAGTAGCTCCTCTTCAGTCCAATACACTGTACATGCTGGGACCAGACGCCAGTGCTATTTGCCCTGTGTATGACAATGGGAGCGCAATAGTGACTCTTCTTACCAGAAAACAACTCTTGCTCGTAGGACAAGAAACTGCATGTGATTCAACTCCTTTTAGGACTGGGAAACAAATGCTAGCTCGCCTTACAAGAAACACACTCTGCTTTGGAGAAAAGAGCACTCTTCTTCTCTACTGTGTATCCTATGGAATCCGAACAGTGAGCTTGCTCAGAATAAAAGAACTGTGCTTCCTATACACATGGGCCATATCTAGTTCAACTCTGCTTAGGAAACTGACAAGAACAGTAGCTCCGCTTCAGTCCAATACACTGTACTTGCTGGGAACAGACGCGAGTGCTATTTGCACTGTGTATGGCAATGGGAGCACAATAGTGACTCTTCTTACCAGAAAACAACTCTTGCTCGTAGGACAAGAAACTGCATGTGATTCAACTCCATTTAGGACTGGGAAACAAACGCTAGCTCGCCTTAGAAGGAACAGACTCTGCTTTGGATAAAAGAGCACTCTTCTACTCTACTGTGTATCCTATGGATCTGAACAGTGAACTTGCCCAGAACAAAAGAACTGGGCTTCCTATACACATGGGCCATATCTAGTTCAACTCTGCTTAGGAAACTGACAAGAACGGTAGCTCCACTTCAGTCCAATACACTGTACTTGCTGGGAACAGACGCGAGTGCTATTTGCACTGTGTATGGCAATGGGAGCACAATAGTGACTTTCCTTACCAGAAAACAACTCTTGCTCGTAGGACCAAAAACTGCATGTGATTCAACTCCATTTAGGACTGGGAAACAAACGCTAGCTCGCCTTACAAGAAACACACTCTGCTTTTGAGAAAAGAGCACTCTTCTACTCTACTGTGTTTCCTATAGGGCCAGAACAGTGAGTTTGCTCAGAACAAAAGAACTGTGCTTCCTACAAATACGGCCATATCTAGTTCAATTCTGCTTAGGAAACTGACAAGAACAGTAGATCCTCTTCAGTCCAATACACTGTAGTTGCTGGGAACAGACGCCAGTGCTATTTGCCCTGTGTATGACAATGGGAGCGCAATAGTGACTCTTCACACCAGAAAACATTTCTTGGTCGTAGGACCAAAAACTGCATGTGATCCAACTCCATTTAGGACTGGGAAACAAACGCTAGCTCGCCTTACAAGAAACACACTCTGCTTTTGAGAAAAGAGCACTCTTCCACTCTACTGTTTTTCCTATAGGGCCAAAACAGTTAGCTTGCTCAGAACAAAAGAACTGTGCTTCGTACACACAAGGGCCATATCTAGTTCAATTATGCTTAGGAAACTGACAAGAACAGTAGATCCTCTTCAGTCCAATACACTGTACTTGCTGGGAATAGATGCCAGTGCTATTTGCCCTGTTTATGACAATGGGAGCGCAATAGTGACTCTTCTTACCAGAAAACAACTCTTGCTCGTAGGACCAGAAACTGCATGTGATTCAACTCCATTTAGGACTGGGAAACAAACGCTGGCTCTCCTTACAAGAAACACACTCTGCTTTTGAGAAAAGAGCACTCTTCTACTCTAATGTCTTTCCTATAAGGCCAGAACAGTGAGCATTCTCAGAACAAAAGAACTGTGCTTCCTACACACAAGGGCCATATCTAGTTCAACTCCCCTTTGGAAACTGACAAGAACAGTAGCTCCTTTTCAGTCCAATACACTGTTCTTGCGGGGAACAGACGTGAGAGCTATTTGCACTGTGTATGGCAATGGGAGCGCAATAGTGACTTTCCTTACCAGAAAACATTTCTTGGTCGTAGGACCAAAAACTGCATGTGATCCAACTCCATTTAGGACTGGGAAACAAACGCTAGCTCGCCTTACAAGAAACACACTCTGCTTTTGAGAAAAGAGCACTCTTCTACTCTACTGTGTTTCCTATGGTGCCCGAACAGTGAGCATTCTCAGAACAAAAGAACTGTGCTTCCTACACACACGGGCCATATCTAGTTCAACTCTGCTTAGGAAACTGACATGAACAGTAGCTCCTCTTCAGTCCAATACACTGTACATGCTGGGAAAAGACGCCAGTGCTATTTGCCCCAGTATCACAATGGGAGCGCAATAATGACTCTTCTTACCAGAAAACAACTCTTGCTCGTAGGACCAGAAACTGCAGGTGATTCATCTCCATTTAGGATTGGGAAACAATCGCTAGCTCGCCTTACAAGAAACACACTCTGCATTTGAGAAAAGAGCACTCTTCTACTCTACTGTGTTTCCTATAGGGCCAGAACAGTGAGCATTCTCAGAACAAAAGATCTGTGCTTCCTACACACAGGGGCCATATATAGTTCAACTCTGCTTAGGAAACTGACAAGAACAGTAGCTCCGCTTCAGTCCAATACACTGTACTTGCTGGGAACAGACACGAGTGCTATTTGCACTGTGTATGGCAATGGGAGCTCAATAGTGACTTTCCTTACCAGAAAACAACTCTTGCTCGTAGGACCAAAAACTGCATGTGATTCAACTCCATTTAGGACTGGGAAAAAAACGCTAGCTCACCTTACAAGAAACACACTCTGCTTTTGAGAAAAGAGCACTCTTCTACTCTACTGTGTTTCCTATATGGCCAGGACAGTGAGTTTGCTCAAATAAAAGAACTGTGCTTCCTACAAATACGGCGATATCTAGTTCAATTCTGCTTAGGAAACTGACAAGAACAGTAGATCCTCTTCAGTCCAATACACTGTACATGCTGGGAACAGACGCCAGTGCTATTTGCCCTGTGTATGACAATGGGAGCGCAATAGTGACTCTTCTTACCAGAAAACAACTCTTGCTCGTAGGACAAGAAACTGCATGTGATTCAACTCCATTTATGACTGGGAAACAAACGCTAGCTCGCCTTACAAGAATCACACTCTGCTTTTGAGAAAAGGGCACTCTTCTACTCTACTGTCTTTCCTATGGGGTCCCAACAGTGAGCTTGCTCAGAACAAAAGAACTGTGCTTCCTACACACACGGGACATATCTAGTTCAACTCTGCTTAGGAAACTGACAGAACAGTAGCTCCTCTTCAGTCCAACACACTGTTCTTGCTGGGAACAGACACGAGTGCTATTTGCACTGTGTATGGCATTGGGACCACAATAGTGACTTTCCTTACCAGAAAACAACTCTTGCTCGAAGGACCAAAAACTGGATGTGACTCAACTCCATTTAGGAATGGGAAACAAACTCTAGCTTGCCTTACAAGAAACACACTCTGCTTTTGAGAAAAGAGCACTCTTCTACTCTACTGTGTTTCCTATGGGGTCCGGACAGTGAGCTTGCTCAGAAAAAAAGAACTGTGCTTCCTACACACATGGGCCATATCTAGTTCAACTCTCCTTAGGAAACTGACAAGAACGGTAGCTCCTTTTCAGTCCAATACACTGTACTAGCTGGGAACAGACACGAGTGCTATTTGCACTGTGTATGGCAATAGGAGCACAATAGTGACTCTTCTTATCAGAAAACAACGCTTGCTCATAGGACCAGAAACTGCATGGGATTCAACTCCATTTTTGACTCAGAAACAAACACTAGCTCACCTTACAAGAAAGACACTCTGCTTTTGAGAAAAGAGCACTCTTCTACTCTACTGTGTTTCCTATGGGTTCGGAATAGTGAGCTTGCTCAGAACAAAAGAAATGTGCTTCCTACACACAGGGGCCATATCTAGTTCAACTCTACTTAGGAAACTGACAAGAACAGTAGCTCCGCTTCAGTCCAAAACACTGTACATGCTGGGAACAGACGCGAGTGCTATTTGCACTGTGTATGGCAATGGGAGTGCAATAGTGACTTTCCTTACCAGAAAACAACTCTTGCTCGTAGGACCAAAAACAGGATGTGATTCAACTCCATTTAGGACTGGGAAACAAATGCTAGCTTGCCTTACAAGAAACACACTCAGCTTTTGAAAAAAGAGCACGCTTCTCTTCTACTGTGTTTCGTATGGGGTCTGAACAGTGAGCTTGCTCAGAACAAAAGAACTGTGCTTCCTACACACACGGGCCATATCTAGTTCAACTCTAATTAGGAAACTGACAAGAACGGTAGCTCCTCTTCAGTCCAATACACTGTACTAGCTGGGAACAGACGCACGTGCTATTTGCACTGTGTATGGCAATAGGAGTGCAATAGTGACTCTTCTTAACAGAAAACACCACTTGCTCGTAGGACCAGAAACTGCATGGGATTCAACTCCTTTTCTGATTGGGAAACAAACACTAGCTCACCTTACAAGAAACACACTCTGCTTTTGAGAAAACAGCACTCCTCTACTCTACTGTGTTTCCTATGGGGTCCGAACAGTGAGCTTGCTCAGAACAAAAGAACTGTGGTTCCTACACACACGGGCCATATCTAGTTCAATTATGCTTAGGAAACTGACAAGAACAGCAGATCCTCTTCAGTCCAATACATCTGTACACAGATGCCAGTGCTATTTGCCCCGTTTATGACAATGGGAGCGCAATAGTGACTCTTCTTACCAGAAAACAACTCTTGCTCGTAGGACCAGAAACTGCATGTGATTCAACTGCATTTAGGACTGGGAAACAAACGCTAGCTCTCCTTACAAGAAACACACTCTGCTTTTGAGAAAGGAGCACTCTTCTACTCTAATGTCTTTCCTATAAGGCCAGAACAGTGAGCATTCTCAGAACAAAAGAACTGTGCTTCCTAGCACACACGGGCCATATCTAGTTCAACTCTGCTTAGGAAACTGACAAGAACAGTAGGTCCTCTTCAGTCCAGTACACTGTACATGCTGGGAACAGACGCCAGTGCTATTTGCGCTGTGTATGACAATGGTAGCGCAATAGTGTCTCTTCTTACCAGAAAACATCTCTTACTCGTAGGACAAGAAACTGCATGTGATTCATCTCCATTTAGGATTGGGAAACAAATGCTAGCTCGCCTTACAAGAAACACACTCTGCTTTTGAGAAAAGAGCAATCTTCTACTCTACTGTGTTTCTTATGGGGTCCGTACATTGAGCTTGCTCAGAACAAAAGAACTGTGTTTCCTACACACATGGGCCATATCTAGTTCAACTCTGCTTAGGAAACTGACAAGAACAGTAGCTCTTCTTCAGTCCAATACACTGCACTTGCTGGGAGCAGACGCGAGTGCTATTTGCACTGTGTATGGCAATGGGATCGCAATAGTGACTTTCCTTACCAGAAAACAACTCTTGCTCGTAGGACCAGAAACTGCATGTGATTCAACTCCATTTAGGAGTGGGAAACAAACGCTAGCTTGACTTACAGGAAACACACTCTGCTTTTGAGAAAGGAGCACTCTTCTACTCTAATGTCTTTCCTATAAGGCCAGAACAGTGAGCATTCTCAGAACAAAAGAACTGTGCTTCCTAGCACACACGGGCCATATCTAGTTCAACTCTGCTTAGGAAACTGACAAGAACAGTAGATCCTCTTCAGTCCAGTACACTGTACATGCTGGGAACAGACGCCAGTGCTATTTGCCCTGTGTATGACAATGGTAGCGCAATAGTGACTCTTCTTACCAGAAAACATCTCTTACTCGTAGGACAAGAAACTGCATGTGATTCATCTCCATTTAGGATTGGAAAACAAATGCTAGCTCGCCTTACAAGAAACACACTCTGCTTTTGAGAAAAGAGCAATCTTCTACTCTACTGTGTTTCTTATGGGGTCCGTACAGTGAGCTTGCTCAGAACAAAAGAACTGTGTTTCCTACACACATGGGCCATATCTAGATCAACTCTGCTTAGGAAACTGACAAGAACAGTAGCTCTTCTTCAGTCCAATACACTGAACTTGCTGGGAGCAGACACGAGTGCTATTTGCACTGTGTATGGCAATGGGAGTGCAATAGTGACTTTCCTTACCAGAAAACAACTCTTGCTCGTAGGACCAGAAACTGCATGTGATTCAACTCCATTTAGGACTTGGAAACAAACGCTAGCTCGTCTTACAAGAAAGACACTCTGCTTTTTCGAAACCATCACTCTTCCTCTCTACTTTGTTTCTTATATGGCCAGAACAGTGAGCTTGCTCTGAACAAAAGAACTGTGCTTCCTACGCACACGGCCATATCTAGTTCAATTCTACTTAGGAAACTGACAAGAACTGTAGATCCTCTTCAGTCCAATACACTGTACATGCTGGTTCAGACGCCAGTGCTAATTGCCCTGTGTATGACAATGGGAGCGCAATAGTGACTCTTCTTACCAGAAAACAATTCATGCTCATAGGTCCAGAAACTGCATGTGATTCAACTCCATTTAGGACTGGGAAACAAACGCTAGCTCGCCTTACAAGAAACACACTCTGCTTTTTAGAAAAGAGCACTCTTCTTCTCTACTGTGTTTCCCATAGGCCAGAAGAGTGAGCATTCTCAGAACAATAGAACTGTGCTTCCTATACACACGGTCCATATCTAGTTCAAGTCTGCTTAGGAAACTGACAAGAACAGTAGATCCTCTTCAGTCCAATACACTGTAGTTGCTGGGAACAGACGCCAGTGCTATTTGCCCTAGTATCACAATGGGAGCGCAATAATGACTCTTCTTACCAGAAAACAACTCTTGCTCGTAGGACCAGAAACTGCATGTGATTCATCTCCATTTAGGATTGGGAAACAATCGCTAGCTCGCCTTACAAGAAACACACTCTGCATTTGAGAAAAGAGCACTCTTCTACTCTACTGTGTTTCCTATAGGGCCAGAACAGTGAGCATTCTCAGAACAAAAGATCTGTGCTTCCTACACACAGGGGCCATATATAGTTCAACTCTGCTTAGGAAACTGACAAGAACAGTAGCTCCGCTTCAGTCCAATACACTGTACTTGCTGGGAACAGACACGAGTGCTATTTGCACTGTGTATGGCAATGGGAGCACAATAGTGACTTTCCTTACCAGAAAACAACTCTTGATCGTAGGACCAAAAACTGCATGTGATTCAACTCTATTTAGGACTGGGAAAAAAACGCTAGCTCACCTTACAAGAAACACACTCTGCTTTTGAGAAAAGAGCACTCTTCTACTCTACTGTGTTTCCTATATGGCCAGGACAGTGAGTTTGCTCAGAACAAAAGAACTGTGCTTCCTACAAATACGGCGATATCTAGTTCAATTCTGCTTAGGAAACTGACAAGAACAGTAGATCCTCTTCAGTCCAATACACTGTACATGCTGGGAACAGACGCCAGTGCTATTTGCCCTGTGTATGACAATGGGAGCGCAATAGTGACTCTTCTTACCAGAAAACAACTCTTGCTCGTAGGACAAGAAACTGCATGTGATTCAACTCCATTTATGACTGGGAAACAAACGCTAGCTCGCCTTACAAGAATCACACTCTGCTTTTGAGAAAAGAGCACTCATCTACTCTACTGTCTTTCTTATGGGGTCCCAACAGTGAGCTTGCTCAGAACAAAAGAACTGTGCTTCCTACACACACGGGACATATCTAGTTCAACTCTGCTTAGGAAACTGACAGAACAGTAGCTCCTCTTCAGTCCAACACACTGTTCTTGCTGGGAACAGACGCGAGTGCTATTTGCACTGTGTATGGCATTGGGACCACAATAGTGACTTTCCTTACCAGAAAACAACTCTTGCTCGTAGGATCAAATACTGGATGTGACTCAACTCCATTTAGGATTGGGAAACAAACTCTAGCTTGCCTTACAAGAAACACACTCTGCTTTTGAGAAAAGAGCACTCTTCTACTCTACTGTGTTTCCTATGGGGTCCGAACAGTGAGCTTGCTCAGAACAAAAGAACTGTGTTTCCTACACACACGGGCCATACCTAGTTCAACTCTGCTTAGGAAACTGACAAGAACGGTAGCTCCTTTTCAGTCCAATACACTGTACAAGCTGGGAACAGACGCGAGTGCTATTTGCACTGTGTATGGCAATAGGACCACAATAGTGACTCTTCTTATCAGAAAAAAACTCTTGCTCATAGGACCAGAAACTGCATGGGATTCAACTCCATTTTTGACTCAGAAACAAACACTAGCTCACCTTACAAGAAAGACACTCTGATTTTGAGAAAAGAGCACTCTTCTACTCTACTGTGTTTCCTATGGGTTCGGAATAGTGAGCTTGCTCAGAACAAAAGAAATGTGCTCCCTCACACAGGGGCCATATCTAGTTCAACTCTACTTAGGAAACTGACAAGAACAGTAGCTCCGCTTCAGTCCAATACACTGTACATGCTGGGAACAGACGCGAGTGCTATTTGCACTGTGTATGGCAATGGGAGTACAATAGTGACTTTCCTTACCAGAAAACAACTCTTGCTCGTAGGACCAAAAACTGGATGTGATTCAACTCCATTTAGGACTGGGAAACAAACGCTAGCTCGCCTTACAAGAAACACACTCTGCTTTTGAGAAAAGAGCAATCTTCTAATCTAATGTGTTTCCTATGGGGTCCGAACAGTGAGCTTGCTCAGAACAAAAGAACTGTGTTTCCTACACACACGGACCATACCTAGTTCAACTCTGCTTAGGAAACTGACAAGAACGGTAGCTCCTCTTCAGTCCAATACACTGTACAAGCTGGGAAAAGACGCGAGTGCTATTTGCACTGTGTATGGAAATAGGAGCACAATAGTGACTCTTCTTATCAGAAAACAACTCTTACTCATAGGACAAGAAACTGCATGGCATTCAACTCCATTTCTGAGTGGGAAACAAACACTAGCTCGCCTTACAAGAAAGACTCTCTGATTTTGAGAAAAGAGTACTCTTCTACTCTACTGTGTTTCCTATGGGGTCCGAATAGTGAGCTTGCTCAGAAAAAAAGAACTGTGATTCCTACACACACGGGACATATCTCGTTCAACTCTGCTTAGGAAACTGACAAGAACAGTAGCTCTTCTTCAGTCCAATACACTGTACTTGCTGGGAACAGACGCGAGTGCTATTTGCACTGTGTATGTAAATGGGAGCGCAATAGTGACTTTCCTTACCAGAAAACAACTCTTGGTCGTAGGACCAAAAACTGCATGTGATTCAACTCCATTTAGGACTGGGAAACAAACGCTAGATCGCCTTACAAAAAACACACTCTGCTTTTAAGAAAAGAGCACTCTTTTACTCTACTGTGTTTTTTATAGGGCCAGAACAGTGAGCTTGCTCAGAACAAAAGAACTGTGCTTCCTACACACAGGGGCCATATCTAGTTATACTCTGCTTAGGAAACTGACAAGAACAGTAGCTCTTCTTCAGTCCAATACACTGTACATGCTGGGAACAGACGCCAGGGCTATTTGCCCTTTGTATGACCTTGGGAGCACAATAGTGACTCTTCTTACCAGAAAACAACTCTTGCTCGTAGGACCAGAAACTGGATGTGATTCAACTCCATTTAGGACTGAGAAACAAACGCTAGCTCTCCTTACAAGAAACACACTCTGCTTTGAGAAAAGAGCACTCTTCTACTCTACTGTGTTTCCTATGGGGTCCAAATAGCGAGCTTGCTCAGAACAAAAGAACTGTGCATCCTACACACAGGGGCCATATCTAGTTCAACTCTGCTTAGGAAACTGACAAGAACAGTAGCTACGCTTCAGTCCAATACACTGTACTTGCTGGGAACAGACGCGAGTGCTATTTGCACTGTGTATGTAAATGGGAGCGCAATAGTGACTTTCCTTACCAGAAAACACCTCTTGCTCGTAGGACAAAAAACTGCATGTGATTCAAATCCATTTAGGACTGGGAAACAAACGCTAGCTCGCCTTACAAAAAACACACTCTGCTTTTGAGGAAAGAGCACTCTTCTACTCTACTGTGTTTCCTAGGGAGTCTGAACAGTGAGCATGCTCAGAACAAAAGAACTGTGCTTCCTACACACACGGGCCATATCTAGTTCATCTCTGCTTAGGAAACTGACATGAACAGTAGCTCCGCTTCAGTCCAATACACTGTACTTGCTGGGAACAGACGCCAGTGCTATTTGTACTGTGTATGGAAATGGGAGCGCAATAGTGACTTTCCTTACCAGAGAACACTTCTTGCTCCTAGGACCAGAAACTGCATGGGATTCAACTCCATTTCTGACTGGGAAACAAACACTAGCTCGCCTTACAAGAAAAACACTCTGCTTTTGAGAAAAGAGCACTCTTCTACTCTACTGTGTTTCCTATGGGGTCCGAACAGTGAGCTTGCTCAGAACAAAAGAACTGTGCTTCCTACACACACAGACCATATCTAGTTCAACTCTGCTTAGGAAACTGACAAGAACAGTAGCTCCGCTTCAGTCCAATACACTGTACTTGCTGGGAACAGACGCGAGTGCTATTTGCACTGTGTATGGCAATGGGAGCGCAATAGTGACTTTCCTTACCAGAAAATAACTCTTGCTCGTAGGACCAAAAAGTGCATGTGATTCAACTCCATTTAGGACTGGAAACATACGCTAGCTCGCCTTACAAGAAACACACTCTGCTTTTGAGAAAAGAGCACTCTTCTACTCTACTGTGTTTACTATAGGGCCAGAAGAGTGAGCTTGCTCAGAACAAAAGAACTGTGCTTCCTACAAATACTGCCATATCTAGTTAAATTCTGCTTAGGAAACTGAAAAGAACAGTAGCTCCTGTTCAGTCCAATACACTGTACATGCTGTGAACAGATGCCAGAGCTATTTGCCCTGTGTATGACAATGGGAGCGCAATAGTGACTTTCCTTACCAGAAAACAACTCTTGCTCGTAGGACCAGAAACTGCATGTGATTCAACTCCATTTAGGACTGGGAAACAAACGCTAGCTCGCCTTACTAAAAACACACTCTGCTTTTGAGAAAAGAGCACTCTTCTACTCTACTGTGTTTCCTATAGGGCCAGAACAGTGAGCTTGCTCAGAACAAAAGAACAGTGCTTCATACAAATACTGCCATATCTAGTTCAATTCTGCTTAGGAAACTGAAAAGAACAGTAGCTCCTGTTCAGTCCAATACACTGTACATGCTAGGAACAGACGCCAGTGCTATTTGCCCTTTGTATGACAATGGGAGCGCAATAGTGACTCTTATTACCAGAAAACAACTCTTGCTCGTAGGACAAGAAACTGCATGTGATTCAACTCCATTTAGGACTGGGAAACAAACGCTAGCTCCCCTAACAAGAAAGACACTCTGCTTTTGAGAAAAGAGCACTCTTCTACTCTACTGTGTATCCTATGGGGTCCGAACAGTGAGCTTGCTCAGAAAAAAAGAACTGTGCTTCCTACACACAGGGGCCATATCTAGTTCAACTCTGCTTAGGAAACTGACAAGAACAGTAGCTCCGCTTCAGTCCAATACACTGTACTTGCTGGGAAGAGACGCGAGTGCTATTTACACTGTGTATGGCAATTGGAGCGCAACAGTGACTTTATTAACAGAAAACAACTCTTGCTTGTAGGAACAAAAACTGCATGTGATTCAACTCCATTTAGGACTGGGAAACAAACGCTAGCTCGCCTTACAAGAAACACACTCTGCTTTTGAGAAAAGAGCAGTCTTCTACTCTACTGTGTTTCCTATGGGGTCCGAACATTGAGCTTGCTCAGAACAAAAGAACTGTGCTTCCTACACACACGGGCCATATCTAGTTCAACTCTGCTTAGGAAACTGACAAGAACAGTAGCTCCGCTTCAGTCCAATACACTGTACTAGCTGGGAAAAGACGCGAGTGCTATTTGCACTGTGTATGGAAATAGGAGCACAATAGTGACTCTTCTTATCAGAAAACAACTCTTACTCATAGGACAAGAAACTGCATGGCATTCAACTCCATTTCTGAGTGGGAAACAAACACTAGCTCGCCTTACAAGAAAGACTCTCTGATTTTGAGAAAAGAGTACTCTTCTACTCTACTGTGTTTCCTATGGGGTCCGAATAGTGAGCTTGCTCAGAAAAAAAGAACTGTGATTCCTACACACACGGGACATATCTCGTTCAACTCTGCTTAGGAAACTGACAAGAACAGTAGCTCTTCTTCAGTCCAATACACTGTACTTGCTGGGAACAGACGCGAGTGCTATTTGCACTGTGTATGTAAATGGGAGCGCAATAGTGACTTTCCTTACCAGAAAACAACTCTTGGTCGTAGGACCAAAAACTGCATGTGATTCAACTCCATTTAGGACTGGGAAACAAACGCTAGATCACCTTACAAAAAACACACTCTGCTTTTAAGAAAAGAGCACTCTTCTACTCTACTGTGTTTTTTATAGGGCCAGAACAGTGAGCTTGCTCAGAACAAAAGAACTGTGCTTCCTACACACAGGGGCCATATCTAGTTATACTCTGCTTAGGAAACTGACAAGAACAGTAGCTCTTCTTCAGTCCAATACACTGTACATGCTGGGAACAGACGCCAGGGCTATTTGCCCTTTGTATGACCTTGGGAGCACAATAGTGACTCTTCTTACCAGAAAACAACTCTTGCTCGTAGGACCAGAAACTGGATGTGATTCAACTCCATTTAGGACTGAGAAACAAACGCTAGCTCTCCTTACAAGAAACACACTCTGCTTTGAGAAAAGAGCACTCTTCTACTCTACTGTGTTTCCTATGGGGTCCAAATAGCGAGCTTGCTCAGAACAAAAGAACTGTGCTTCCTACACACAGGGGCCATATCTAGTTCAACTCTGCTTAGGAAACTGACAAGAACAGTAGCTACGCTTCAGTCCAATACACTGTACTTGCTGGGAACAGACGCGAGTGCTATTTGCACTATGTATGTAAATGGGAGCGCAATAGTGACTTTCCTTACCAGAAAACACCTCTTGCTCGTAGGACAAAAAACTGCATGTGATTCAAATCCATTTAGGACTGGGAAACAAACGCTAGCTCGCCTTACAAAAAACACACTCTGCTTTTGAGAAAAGAGCACTCTTCTACTCTACTGTGTTTCCTAGGGAGTCTGAACAGTGAGCTTGCTCAGAACAAAAGAACTGTGCTTCCTACACACACGGGCCATATCTAGTTCATCTCTGCTTAGGAAACTGACATGAACAGTAGCTCCGCTTCAGTCCAATACACTGTACTTGCTGGGAACAGACGCCAGTGCTATTTGTACTGTGTATGGAAATGGGAGCGCAATAGTGACTTTCCTTACCAGAGAACACCTCTTGCTCCTAGGACCAGAAACTGCATGGGATTCAACTCCATTTCTGACTGGGAAACAAACGCTAGATCACCTTACAAAAAACACACTCTGCTTTTAAGAAAAGAGCACTCTTCTACTCTACTGTGTTTTTTATAGGGCCAGAACAGTGAGCTTGCTCAGAACAAAAGAACTGTGCTTCCTACACACAGGGGCCATATCTAGTTATACTCTGCTTAGGAAACTGACAAGAACAGTAGCTACGCTTCAGTCCAATACACTGTACTTGCTGGGAACAGACGCGAGTGCTATTTGCACTGTGTATGTAAATGGGAGCGCAATAGTGACTTTCCTTACCAGAAAACACCTCTTGCTCGTAGGACAAAAAACTGCATGTGATTCAAATCCATTTAGGACTGGGAAACAAACGCTAGCTCGCCTTACAAAAAACACACTCTGCTTTTGAGAAAAGAGCACTCTTCTACTCTACTGTGTTTCCTAGGGAGTCTGAACAGTGAGCTTGCTCAGAACAAAAGAACTGTGCTTCCTACACACACGGGCCATATCTAGTTCATCTCTGCTTAGGAAACTGACATGAACAGTAGCTCCGCTTCAGTCCAATACACTGTACTTGCTGGGAACAGACGCCAGTGCTATTTGTACTGTGTATGGAAATGGGAACGCAATAGTGACTTTCCTTACCAGAGAACACCTCTTGCTCCTAGGACCAGAAACTGCATGGGATTCAACTCCATTTCTGACTGGGAAACAAACACTAGCTCGCCTTACAAGAAACACACTCTGCTTTTGAGAAAAGAGCACTCTTCTACTCTACTGTGTTTCCTATGGGGTCCGAACAGTGAGCTTGCTCAGAACAAAAGAACTGTGCTTCCTACACACACGGGCCATATCTAGTTCAACTCTGCTTAGGAAACTGACAAGAACAGTAGCTCCGCTTCAGTCCAATACACTGTACTTGCTGGGAACAGACGCGAGTGCTATTTGCACTGTGTATGGCAATGGGAGCGCAATAGTGACTTTCCTTACCAGAAAATAACTCTTAATCGTAGGACCAAAAAGTGCATGTGATTCAACTCCATTTAGGACTGGAAACATACGCTAGCTCGCCTTACAAGAAACACACTCTGCTTTTGAGAAAAGAGCACTCTTCTACTCTACTGTGTTTACTATAGGGCCAGAAGAGTGAGCTTGCTCAGAACAAAAGAACTGTGCTTCCTACAAATACTGCCATATCTAGTTAAATTCTGCTTAGGAAACTGAAAAGAACAGTAGCTCCTGTTCAGTCCAATACACTGTACATGCTGTGAACAGATGCCAGAGCTATTTGCCCTGTGTATGACAATGGTAGCGCAATAGTGACTTTCCTTACCAGAAAACAACTCTTGCTCGTAGGACCAGAAACTGCATGTGATTCAACTCCATTTAGGACTGGGAAACAAACGCTAGCTCGCCTTACTAAAAACACACTCTGCTTTTGAGAAAAGAGCACTCTTCTACTCTACTGTGTTTCCTATAGGGCCAGAACAGTGAGCTTGCTCAGAACAAAAGAACAGTGCTTCATACAAATACTGCCATATCTAGTTCAATTCTGCTTAGGAAACTGAAAAGAACAGTAGCTCCTGTTCAGTCCAATACACTGTACATGCTAGGAACAGACGCCAGTGCTATTTGCCCTTTGTATGACAATGGGAGCGCAATAGTGACTCTTATTACCAGAAAACAACTCTTGCTCGTAGGACAAGAAACTGCATGTGATTCAACTCCATTTAGGACTGGGAAACAAACGCTAGCTCCCCTATCAAGAAAGACACTCTGCTTTTGAGAAAAGAGCACTCTTCTACTCTACTGTGTTTCCTATGGGGTCCGAACAGTGAGCTTGCTCAGAAAAAAAGAACTGTGCTTCCTACACACAGGGGCCATATCTAGTTCAACTCTGCTTAGGAAACTGACAAGAACAGTAGCTCCGCTTCAGTCCAATACACTGTACTTGCTGGGAAGAGACGCGAGTGCTATTTACACTGTGTATGGCAATTGGAGCGCAACAGTGACTTTATTAACAGAAAACAACTCTTGCTTGTAGGAACAAAAACTGCATGTGATTCAACTCCATTTAGGACTGGGAAACAAACGCTAGCTCGCCTTACAAGAAACACACTCTGCTTTTGAGAAAAGAGCAGTCTTCTACTCTACTGTGTTTCCTATGGGGTCCGAACATTGAGCTTGCTCAGAACAAAAGAACTGTGCTTCCTACACACACGGGCCATATCTAGTTCAACTCTGCTTAGGAAACTGACAAGAACAGTAGCTCCGCTTCAGTCCAATACACTGTACTAGCTGGGAAAAGACGCGAGTGCTATTTGCACTGTGTATGGAAATAGGAGCACAATAGTGACTCTTCTTATCAGAAAACAACTCTTACTCATAGGACAAGAAACTGCATGGCATTCAACTCCATTTCTGAGTGGGAAACAAACACTAGCTCGCCTTACAAGAAAGACTCTCTGATTTTGAGAAAAGAGTACTCTTCTACTCTACTGTGTTTCCTATGGGGTCCGAATAGTGAGCTTGCTCAGAAAAAAAGAACTGTGATTCCTACACACACGGGACATATCTCGTTCAACTCTGCTTAGGAAACTGACAAGAACAGTAGCTCTTCTTCAGTCCAATACACTGTACTTGCTGGGAACAGACGCGAGTGCTATTTGCACTGTGTATGTAAATGGGAGCGCAATAGTGACTTTCCTTACCAGAAAACAACTCTTGGTCGTAGGACCAAAAACTGCATGTGATTCAACTCCATTTAGGACTGGGAAACAAACGCTAGATCACCTTACAAAAAACACACTCTGCTTTTAAGAAAAGAGCACTCTTCTACTCTACTGTGTTTTTTATAGGGCCAGAACAGTGAGCTTGCTCAGAACAAAAGAACTGTGCTTCCTACACACAGGGGCCATATCTAGTTATACTCTGCTTAGGAAACTGACAAGAACAGTAGCTCTTCTTCAGTCCAATACACTGTACATGCTGGGAACAGACGCCAGGGCTATTTGCCCTTTGTATGACCTTGGGAGCACAATAGTGACTCTTCTTACCAGAAAACAACTCTTGCTCGTAGGACCAGAAACTGGATGTGATTCAACTCCATTTAGGACTGAGAAACAAACGCTAGCTCTCCTTACAAGAAACACACTCTGCTTTGAGAAAAGAGCACTCTTCTACTCTACTGTGTTTCCTATGGGGTCCAAATAGCGAGCTTGCTCAGAACAAAAGAACTGTGCTTCCTACACACAGGGGCCATATCTAGTTCAACTCTGCTTAGGAAACTGACAAGAACAGTAGCTACGCTTCAGTCCAATACACTGTACTTGCTGGGAACAGACGCGAGTGCTATTTGCACTATGTATGTAAATGGGAGCGCAATAGTGACTTTCCTTACCAGAAAACACCTCTTGCTCGTAGGACAAAAAACTGCATGTGATTCAAATCCATTTAGGACTGGGAAACAAACGCTAGCTCGCCTTACAAGAAACACACTCTGCTTTTGAGAAAAGAGCACTCTTCCACTCTACTGTTTTTCCTATAGGGCCAAAACAGTTAGCTTGCTCAGAACAAAAGAACTGTGCTTCGTACACACAAGGGCCATATCTAGTTCAATTATGCTTAGGAAACTGACAAGAACAGTAGATCCTCTTCAGTCCAATACACTGTACTTGCTGGGAATAGATGCCAGTGCTATTTGCCCTGTTTATGACAATGGGAGCGCAATAGTGACTCTTCTTACCAGAAAACAACTCTTGCTCGTAGGACCAGAAACTGCATGTGATTCAACTCCATTTAGGACTGGGAAACAAACGCTGGCTCTCCTTACAAGAAACACACTCTGCTTTTGAGAAAAGAGCACTCTTCTACTCTAATGTCTTTCCTATAAGGCCAGAACAGTGAGCATTCTCAGAACAAAAGAACTGTGCTTCCTACACACAAGGGCCATATCTAGTTCAACTCCCCTTTGGAAACTGACAAGAACAGTAGCTCCTTTTCAGTCCAATACACTGTTCTTGCGGGGAACAGACGTGAGAGCTATTTGCACTGTGTATGGCAATGGGAGCGCAATAGTGACTTTCCTTACCAGAAAACATTTCTTGGTCGTAGGACCAAAAACTGCATGTGATCCAACTCCATTTAGGACTGGGAAACAAACGCTAGCTCGCCTTACAAGAAACACACTCTGCTTTTGAGAAAAGAGCACTCTTCTACTCTACTGTGTTTCCTATGGTGCCCGAACAGTGAGCATTCTCAGAACAAAAGAACTGTGCTTCCTACACACACGGGCCATATCTAGTTCAACTCTGCTTAGGAAACTGACATGAACAGTAGCTCCTCTTCAGTCCAATACACTGTACATGCTGGGAAAAGACGCCAGTGCTATTTGCCCCAGTATCACAATGGGAGCGCAATAATGACTCTTCTTACCAGAAAACAACTCTTGCTCGTAGGACCAGAAACTGCAGGTGATTCATCTCCATTTAGGATTGGGAAACAATCGCTAGCTCGCCTTACAAGAAACACACTCTGCATTTGAGAAAAGAGCACTCTTCTACTCTACTGTGTTTCCTATAGGGCCAGAACAGTGAGCATTCTCAGAACAAAAGATCTGTGCTTCCTACACACAGGGGCCATATATAGTTCAACTCTGCTTAGGAAACTGACAAGAACAGTAGCTCCGCTTCAGTCCAATACACTGTACTTGCTGGGAACAGACACGAGTGCTATTTGCACTGTGTATGGCAATGGGAGCTCAATAGTGACTTTCCTTACCAGAAAACAACTCTTGCTCGTAGGACCAAAAACTGCATGTGATTCAACTCCATTTAGGACTGGGAAAAAAACGCTAGCTCACCTTACAAGAAACACACTCTGCTTTTGAGAAAAGAGCACTCTTCTACTCTACTGTGTTTCCTATATGGCCAGGACAGTGAGTTTGCTCAAATAAAAGAACTGTGCTTCCTACAAATACGGCGATATCTAGTTCAATTCTGCTTAGGAAACTGACAAGAACAGTAGATCCTCTTCAGTCCAATACACTGTACATGCTGGGAACAGACGCCAGTGCTATTTGCCCTGTGTATGACAATGGGAGCGCAATAGTGACTCTTCTTACCAGAAAACAACTCTTGCTCGTAGGACAAGAAACTGCATGTGATTCAACTCCATTTATGACTGGGAAACAAACGCTAGCTCGCCTTACAAGAATCACACTCTGCTTTTGAGAAAAGGGCACTCTTCTACTCTACTGTCTTTCCTATGGGGTCCCAACAGTGAGCTTGCTCAGAACAAAAGAACTGTGCTTCCTACACACACGGGACATATCTAGTTCAACTCTGCTTAGGAAACTGACAGAACAGTAGCTCCTCTTCAGTCCAACACACTGTTCTTGCTGGGAACAGACACGAGTGCTATTTGCACTGTGTATGGCATTGGGACCACAATAGTGACTTTCCTTACCAGAAAACAACTCTTGCTCGAAGGACCAAAAACTGGATGTGACTCAACTCCATTTAGGAATGGGAAACAAACTCTAGCTTGCCTTACAAGAAACACACTCTGCTTTTGAGAAAAGAGCACTCTTCTACTCTACTGTGTTTCCTATGGGGTCCGGACAGTGAGCTTGCTCAGAAAAAAAGAACTGTGCTTCCTACACACATGGGCCATATCTAGTTCAACTCTCCTTAGGAAACTGACAAGAACGGTAGCTCCTTTTCAGTCCAATACACTGTACTAGCTGGGAACAGACACGAGTGCTATTTGCACTGTGTATGGCAATAGGAGCACAATAGTGACTCTTCTTATCAGAAAACAACGCTTGCTCATAGGACCAGAAACTGCATGGGATTCAACTCCATTTTTGACTCAGAAACAAACACTAGCTCACCTTACAAGAAAGACACTCTGCTTTTGAGAAAAGAGCACTCTTCTACTCTACTGTGTTTCCTATGGGTTCGGAATAGTGAGCTTGCTCAGAACAAAAGAAATGTGCTTCCTACACACAGGGGCCATATCTAGTTCAACTCTACTTAGGAAACTGACAAGAACAGTAGCTCCGCTTCAGTCCAAAACACTGTACATGCTGGGAACAGACGCGAGTGCTATTTGCACTGTGTATGGCAATGGGAGTGCAATAGTGACTTTCCTTACCAGAAAACAACTCTTGCTCGTAGGACCAAAAACAGGATGTGATTCAACTCCATTTAGGACTGGGAAACAAATGCTAGCTTGCCTTACAAGAAACACACTCAGCTTTTGAAAAAAGAGCACGCTTCTCTTCTACTGTGTTTCGTATGGGGTCTGAACAGTGAGCTTGCTCAGAACAAAAGAACTGTGCTTCCTACACACACGGGCCATATCTAGTTCAACTCTAATTAGGAAACTGACAAGAACGGTAGCTCCTCTTCAGTCCAATACACTGTACTAGCTGGGAACAGACGCACGTGCTATTTGCACTGTGTATGGCAATAGGAGTGCAATAGTGACTCTTCTTAACAGAAAACACCACTTGCTCGTAGGACCAGAAACTGCATGGGATTCAACTCCTTTTCTGATTGGGAAACAAACACTAGCTCACCTTACAAGAAACACACTCTGCTTTTGAGAAAACAGCACTCCTCTACTCTACTGTGTTTCCTATGGGGTCCGAACAGTGAGCTTGCTCAGAACAAAAGAACTGTGGTTCCTACACACACGGGCCATATCTAGTTCAATTATGCTTAGGAAACTGACAAGAACAGCAGATCCTCTTCAGTCCAATACATCTGTACACAGATGCCAGTGCTATTTGCCCCGTTTATGACAATGGGAGCGCAATAGTGACTCTTCTTACCAGAAAACAACTCTTGCTCGTAGGACCAGAAACTGCATGTGATTCAACTGCATTTAGGACTGGGAAACAAACGCTAGCTCTCCTTACAAGAAACACACTCTGCTTTTGAGAAAGGAGCACTCTTCTACTCTAATGTCTTTCCTATAAGGCCAGAACAGTGAGCATTCTCAGAACAAAAGAACTGTGCTTCCTAGCACACACGGGCCATATCTAGTTCAACTCTGCTTAGGAAACTGACAAGAACAGTAGGTCCTCTTCAGTCCAGTACACTGTACATGCTGGGAACAGACGCCAGTGCTATTTGCGCTGTGTATGACAATGGTAGCGCAATAGTGTCTCTTCTTACCAGAAAACATCTCTTACTCGTAGGACAAGAAACTGCATGTGATTCATCTCCATTTAGGATTGGGAAACAAATGCTAGCTCGCCTTACAAGAAACACACTCTGCTTTTGAGAAAAGAGCAATCTTCTACTCTACTGTGTTTCTTATGGGGTCCGTACATTGAGCTTGCTCAGAACAAAAGAACTGTGTTTCCTACACACATGGGCCATATCTAGTTCAACTCTGCTTAGGAAACTGACAAGAACAGTAGCTCTTCTTCAGTCCAATACACTGCACTTGCTGGGAGCAGACGCGAGTGCTATTTGCACTGTGTATGGCAATGGGATCGCAATAGTGACTTTCCTTACCAGAAAACAACTCTTGCTCGTAGGACCAGAAACTGCATGTGATTCAACTCCATTTAGGAGTGGGAAACAAACGCTAGCTTGACTTACAGGAAACACACTCTGCTTTTGAGAAAGGAGCACTCTTCTACTCTAATGTCTTTCCTATAAGGCCAGAACAGTGAGCATTCTCAGAACAAAAGAACTGTGCTTCCTAGCACACACGGGCCATATCTAGTTCAACTCTGCTTAGGAAACTGACAAGAACAGTAGATCCTCTTCAGTCCAGTACACTGTACATGCTGGGAACAGACGCCAGTGCTATTTGCCCTGTGTATGACAATGGTAGCGCAATAGTGACTCTTCTTACCAGAAAACATCTCTTACTCGTAGGACAAGAAACTGCATGTGATTCATCTCCATTTAGGATTGGAAAACAAATGCTAGCTCGCCTTACAAGAAACACACTCTGCTTTTGAGAAAAGAGCAATCTTCTACTCTACTGTGTTTCTTATGGGGTCCGTACAGTGAGCTTGCTCAGAACAAAAGAACTGTGTTTCCTACACACATGGGCCATATCTAGATCAACTCTGCTTAGGAAACTGACAAGAACAGTAGCTCTTCTTCAGTCCAATACACTGAACTTGCTGGGAGCAGACACGAGTGCTATTTGCACTGTGTATGGCAATGGGAGTGCAATAGTGACTTTCCTTACCAGAAAACAACTCTTGCTCGTAGGACCAGAAACTGCATGTGATTCAACTCCATTTAGGACTTGGAAACAAACGCTAGCTCGTCTTACAAGAAAGACACTCTGCTTTTTCGAAACCATCACTCTTCCTCTCTACTTTGTTTCTTATATGGCCAGAACAGTGAGCTTGCTCTGAACAAAAGAACTGTGCTTCCTACGCACACGGCCATATCTAGTTCAATTCTACTTAGGAAACTGACAAGAACTGTAGATCCTCTTCAGTCCAATACACTGTACATGCTGGTTCAGACGCCAGTGCTAATTGCCCTGTGTATGACAATGGGAGCGCAATAGTGACTCTTCTTACCAGAAAACAATTCATGCTCATAGGTCCAGAAACTGCATGTGATTCAACTCCATTTAGGACTGGGAAACAAACGCTAGCTCGCCTTACAAGAAACACACTCTGCTTTTTAGAAAAGAGCACTCTTCTTCTCTACTGTGTTTCCCATAGGCCAGAAGAGTGAGCATTCTCAGAACAATAGAACTGTGCTTCCTATACACACGGTCCATATCTAGTTCAAGTCTGCTTAGGAAACTGACAAGAACAGTAGATCCTCTTCAGTCCAATACACTGTAGTTGCTGGGAACAGACGCCAGTGCTATTTGCCCTAGTATCACAATGGGAGCGCAATAATGACTCTTCTTACCAGAAAACAACTCTTGCTCGTAGGACCAGAAACTGCATGTGATTCATCTCCATTTAGGATTGGGAAACAATCGCTAGCTCGCCTTACAAGAAACACACTCTGCATTTGAGAAAAGAGCACTCTTCTACTCTACTGTGTTTCCTATAGGGCCAGAACAGTGAGCATTCTCAGAACAAAAGATCTGTGCTTCCTACACACAGGGGCCATATATAGTTCAACTCTGCTTAGGAAACTGACAAGAACAGTAGCTCCGCTTCAGTCCAATACACTGTACTTGCTGGGAACAGACACGAGTGCTATTTGCACTGTGTATGGCAATGGGAGCACAATAGTGACTTTCCTTACCAGAAAACAACTCTTGATCGTAGGACCAAAAACTGCATGTGATTCAACTCTATTTAGGACTGGGAAAAAAACGCTAGCTCACCTTACAAGAAACACACTCTGCTTTTGAGAAAAGAGCACTCTTCTACTCTACTGTGTTTCCTATATGGCCAGGACAGTGAGTTTGCTCAGAACAAAAGAACTGTGCTTCCTACAAATACGGCGATATCTAGTTCAATTCTGCTTAGGAAACTGACAAGAACAGTAGATCCTCTTCAGTCCAATACACTGTACATGCTGGGAACAGACGCCAGTGCTATTTGCCCTGTGTATGACAATGGGAGCGCAATAGTGACTCTTCTTACCAGAAAACAACTCTTGCTCGTAGGACAAGAAACTGCATGTGATTCAACTCCATTTATGACTGGGAAACAAACGCTAGCTCGCCTTACAAGAATCACACTCTGCTTTTGAGAAAAGAGCACTCATCTACTCTACTGTCTTTCTTATGGGGTCCCAACAGTGAGCTTGCTCAGAACAAAAGAACTGTGCTTCCTACACACACGGGACATATCTAGTTCAACTCTGCTTAGGAAACTGACAGAACAGTAGCTCCTCTTCAGTCCAACACACTGTTCTTGCTGGGAACAGACGCGAGTGCTATTTGCACTGTGTATGGCATTGGGACCACAATAGTGACTTTCCTTACCAGAAAACAACTCTTGCTCGTAGGATCAAATACTGGATGTGACTCAACTCCATTTAGGATTGGGAAACAAACTCTAGCTTGCCTTACAAGAAACACACTCTGCTTTTGAGAAAAGAGCACTCTTCTACTCTACTGTGTTTCCTATGGGGTCCGAACAGTGAGCTTGCTCAGAACAAAAGAACTGTGTTTCCTACACACACGGGCCATACCTAGTTCAACTCTGCTTAGGAAACTGACAAGAACGGTAGCTCCTTTTCAGTCCAATACACTGTACAAGCTGGGAACAGACGCGAGTGCTATTTGCACTGTGTATGGCAATAGGACCACAATAGTGACTCTTCTTATCAGAAAAAAACTCTTGCTCATAGGACCAGAAACTGCATGGGATTCAACTCCATTTTTGACTCAGAAACAAACACTAGCTCACCTTACAAGAAAGACACTCTGATTTTGAGAAAAGAGCACTCTTCTACTCTACTGTGTTTCCTATGGGTTCGGAATAGTGAGCTTGCTCAGAACAAAAGAAATGTGCTCCCTCACACAGGGGCCATATCTAGTTCAACTCTACTTAGGAAACTGACAAGAACAGTAGCTCCGCTTCAGTCCAATACACTGTACATGCTGGGAACAGACGCGAGTGCTATTTGCACTGTGTATGGCAATGGGAGTACAATAGTGACTTTCCTTACCAGAAAACAACTCTTGCTCGTAGGACCAAAAACTGGATGTGATTCAACTCCATTTAGGACTGGGAAACAAACGCTAGCTCGCCTTACAAGAAACACACTCTGCTTTTGAGAAAAGAGCAATCTTCTAATCTAATGTGTTTCCTATGGGGTCCGAACAGTGAGCTTGCTCAGAACAAAAGAACTGTGTTTCCTACACACACGGACCATACCTAGTTCAACTCTGCTTAGGAAACTGACAAGAACGGTAGCTCCTCTTCAGTCCAATACACTGTACAAGCTGGGAAAAGACGCGAGTGCTATTTGCACTGTGTATGGAAATAGGAGCACAATAGTGACTCTTCTTATCAGAAAACAACTCTTACTCATAGGACAAGAAACTGCATGGCATTCAACTCCATTTCTGAGTGGGAAACAAACACTAGCTCGCCTTACAAGAAAGACTCTCTGATTTTGAGAAAAGAGTACTCTTCTACTCTACTGTGTTTCCTATGGGGTCCGAATAGTGAGCTTGCTCAGAAAAAAAGAACTGTGATTCCTACACACACGGGACATATCTCGTTCAACTCTGCTTAGGAAACTGACAAGAACAGTAGCTCTTCTTCAGTCCAATACACTGTACTTGCTGGGAACAGACGCGAGTGCTATTTGCACTGTGTATGTAAATGGGAGCGCAATAGTGACTTTCCTTACCAGAAAACAACTCTTGGTCGTAGGACCAAAAACTGCATGTGATTCAACTCCATTTAGGACTGGGAAACAAACGCTAGATCGCCTTACAAAAAACACACTCTGCTTTTAAGAAAAGAGCACTCTTTTACTCTACTGTGTTTTTTATAGGGCCAGAACAGTGAGCTTGCTCAGAACAAAAGAACTGTGCTTCCTACACACAGGGGCCATATCTAGTTATACTCTGCTTAGGAAACTGACAAGAACAGTAGCTCTTCTTCAGTCCAATACACTGTACATGCTGGGAACAGACGCCAGGGCTATTTGCCCTTTGTATGACCTTGGGAGCACAATAGTGACTCTTCTTACCAGAAAACAACTCTTGCTCGTAGGACCAGAAACTGGATGTGATTCAACTCCATTTAGGACTGAGAAACAAACGCTAGCTCTCCTTACAAGAAACACACTCTGCTTTGAGAAAAGAGCACTCTTCTACTCTACTGTGTTTCCTATGGGGTCCAAATAGCGAGCTTGCTCAGAACAAAAGAACTGTGCATCCTACACACAGGGGCCATATCTAGTTCAACTCTGCTTAGGAAACTGACAAGAACAGTAGCTACGCTTCAGTCCAATACACTGTACTTGCTGGGAACAGACGCGAGTGCTATTTGCACTGTGTATGTAAATGGGAGCGCAATAGTGACTTTCCTTACCAGAAAACACCTCTTGCTCGTAGGACAAAAAACTGCATGTGATTCAAATCCATTTAGGACTGGGAAACAAACGCTAGCTCGCCTTACAAAAAACACACTCTGCTTTTGAGGAAAGAGCACTCTTCTACTCTACTGTGTTTCCTAGGGAGTCTGAACAGTGAGCATGCTCAGAACAAAAGAACTGTGCTTCCTACACACACGGGCCATATCTAGTTCATCTCTGCTTAGGAAACTGACATGAACAGTAGCTCCGCTTCAGTCCAATACACTGTACTTGCTGGGAACAGACGCCAGTGCTATTTGTACTGTGTATGGAAATGGGAGCGCAATAGTGACTTTCCTTACCAGAGAACACTTCTTGCTCCTAGGACCAGAAACTGCATGGGATTCAACTCCATTTCTGACTGGGAAACAAACACTAGCTCGCCTTACAAGAAAAACACTCTGCTTTTGAGAAAAGAGCACTCTTCTACTCTACTGTGTTTCCTATGGGGTCCGAACAGTGAGCTTGCTCAGAACAAAAGAACTGTGCTTCCTACACACACAGACCATATCTAGTTCAACTCTGCTTAGGAAACTGACAAGAACAGTAGCTCCGCTTCAGTCCAATACACTGTACTTGCTGGGAACAGACGCGAGTGCTATTTGCACTGTGTATGGCAATGGGAGCGCAATAGTGACTTTCCTTACCAGAAAATAACTCTTGCTCGTAGGACCAAAAAGTGCATGTGATTCAACTCCATTTAGGACTGGAAACATACGCTAGCTCGCCTTACAAGAAACACACTCTGCTTTTGAGAAAAGAGCACTCTTCTACTCTACTGTGTTTACTATAGGGCCAGAAGAGTGAGCTTGCTCAGAACAAAAGAACTGTGCTTCCTACAAATACTGCCATATCTAGTTAAATTCTGCTTAGGAAACTGAAAAGAACAGTAGCTCCTGTTCAGTCCAATACACTGTACATGCTGTGAACAGATGCCAGAGCTATTTGCCCTGTGTATGACAATGGGAGCGCAATAGTGACTTTCCTTACCAGAAAACAACTCTTGCTCGTAGGACCAGAAACTGCATGTGATTCAACTCCATTTAGGACTGGGAAACAAACGCTAGCTCGCCTTACTAAAAACACACTCTGCTTTTGAGAAAAGAGCACTCTTCTACTCTACTGTGTTTCCTATAGGGCCAGAACAGTGAGCTTGCTCAGAACAAAAGAACAGTGCTTCATACAAATACTGCCATATCTAGTTCAATTCTGCTTAGGAAACTGAAAAGAACAGTAGCTCCTGTTCAGTCCAATACACTGTACATGCTAGGAACAGACGCCAGTGCTATTTGCCCTTTGTATGACAATGGGAGCGCAATAGTGACTCTTATTACCAGAAAACAACTCTTGCTCGTAGGACAAGAAACTGCATGTGATTCAACTCCATTTAGGACTGGGAAACAAACGCTAGCTCCCCTAACAAGAAAGACACTCTGCTTTTGAGAAAAGAGCACTCTTCTACTCTACTGTGTATCCTATGGGGTCCGAACAGTGAGCTTGCTCAGAAAAAAAGAACTGTGCTTCCTACACACAGGGGCCATATCTAGTTCAACTCTGCTTAGGAAACTGACAAGAACAGTAGCTCCGCTTCAGTCCAATACACTGTACTTGCTGGGAAGAGACGCGAGTGCTATTTACACTGTGTATGGCAATTGGAGCGCAACAGTGACTTTATTAACAGAAAACAACTCTTGCTTGTAGGAACAAAAACTGCATGTGATTCAACTCCATTTAGGACTGGGAAACAAACGCTAGCTCGCCTTACAAGAAACACACTCTGCTTTTGAGAAAAGAGCAGTCTTCTACTCTACTGTGTTTCCTATGGGGTCCGAACATTGAGCTTGCTCAGAACAAAAGAACTGTGCTTCCTACACACACGGGCCATATCTAGTTCAACTCTGCTTAGGAAACTGACAAGAACAGTAGCTCCGCTTCAGTCCAATACACTGTACTAGCTGGGAAAAGACGCGAGTGCTATTTGCACTGTGTATGGAAATAGGAGCACAATAGTGACTCTTCTTATCAGAAAACAACTCTTACTCATAGGACAAGAAACTGCATGGCATTCAACTCCATTTCTGAGTGGGAAACAAACACTAGCTCGCCTTACAAGAAAGACTCTCTGATTTTGAGAAAAGAGTACTCTTCTACTCTACTGTGTTTCCTATGGGGTCCGAATAGTGAGCTTGCTCAGAAAAAAAGAACTGTGATTCCTACACACACGGGACATATCTCGTTCAACTCTGCTTAGGAAACTGACAAGAACAGTAGCTCTTCTTCAGTCCAATACACTGTACTTGCTGGGAACAGACGCGAGTGCTATTTGCACTGTGTATGTAAATGGGAGCGCAATAGTGACTTTCCTTACCAGAAAACAACTCTTGGTCGTAGGACCAAAAACTGCATGTGATTCAACTCCATTTAGGACTGGGAAACAAACGCTAGATCACCTTACAAAAAACACACTCTGCTTTTAAGAAAAGAGCACTCTTCTACTCTACTGTGTTTTTTATAGGGCCAGAACAGTGAGCTTGCTCAGAACAAAAGAACTGTGCTTCCTACACACAGGGGCCATATCTAGTTATACTCTGCTTAGGAAACTGACAAGAACAGTAGCTCTTCTTCAGTCCAATACACTGTACATGCTGGGAACAGACGCCAGGGCTATTTGCCCTTTGTATGACCTTGGGAGCACAATAGTGACTCTTCTTACCAGAAAACAACTCTTGCTCGTAGGACCAGAAACTGGATGTGATTCAACTCCATTTAGGACTGAGAAACAAACGCTAGCTCTCCTTACAAGAAACACACTCTGCTTTGAGAAAAGAGCACTCTTCTACTCTACTGTGTTTCCTATGGGGTCCAAATAGCGAGCTTGCTCAGAACAAAAGAACTGTGCTTCCTACACACAGGGGCCATATCTAGTTCAACTCTGCTTAGGAAACTGACAAGAACAGTAGCTACGCTTCAGTCCAATACACTGTACTTGCTGGGAACAGACGCGAGTGCTATTTGCACTATGTATGTAAATGGGAGCGCAATAGTGACTTTCCTTACCAGAAAACACCTCTTGCTCGTAGGACAAAAAACTGCATGTGATTCAAATCCATTTAGGACTGGGAAACAAACGCTAGCTCGCCTTACAAAAAACACACTCTGCTTTTGAGAAAAGAGCACTCTTCTACTCTACTGTGTTTCCTAGGGAGTCTGAACAGTGAGCTTGCTCAGAACAAAAGAACTGTGCTTCCTACACACACGGGCCATATCTAGTTCATCTCTGCTTAGGAAACTGACATGAACAGTAGCTCCGCTTCAGTCCAATACACTGTACTTGCTGGGAACAGACGCCAGTGCTATTTGTACTGTGTATGGAAATGGGAGCGCAATAGTGACTTTCCTTACCAGAGAACACCTCTTGCTCCTAGGACCAGAAACTGCATGGGATTCAACTCCATTTCTGACTGGGAAACAAACGCTAGATCACCTTACAAAAAACACACTCTGCTTTTAAGAAAAGAGCACTCTTCTACTCTACTGTGTTTTTTATAGGGCCAGAACAGTGAGCTTGCTCAGAACAAAAGAACTGTGCTTCCTACACACAGGGGCCATATCTAGTTATACTCTGCTTAGGAAACTGACAAGAACAGTAGCTCTTCTTCAGTCCAATACACTGTACATGCTGGGAACAGACGCCAGTGCTATTTGCCCTTTGTATGACCTTGGGAGCACAATAGTGACTCTTCTTACCAGAAAACAACTCTTGCTCGTAGGACCAGAAACTGGATGTGATTCAACTCCATTTAGGACTGAGAAACAAACGCTAGCTCTCCTTACAAGAAACACACTCTGCTTTGAAAAAAGAGCACTCTTTTACTCTACTGTGTTTCCTATGGGGTCCGAATAGCGAGCTTGCTCAGAACAAAAGAACTGTGCTTCCTACACACAGGGGCCATATCTAGTTCAACTCTGCTTAGGAAACTGACAAGAACAGTAGCTACGCTTCAGTCCAATACACTGTACTTGCTGGGAACAGACGCGAGTGCTATTTGCACTGTGTATGTAAATGGGAGCGCAATAGTGACTTTCCTTACCAGAAAACACCTCTTGCTCGTAGGACAAAAAACTGCATGTGATTCAAATCCATTTAGGACTGGGAAACAAACGCTAGCTCGCCTTACAAAAAACACACTCTGCTTTTGAGAAAAGAGCACTCTTCTACTCTACTGTGTTTCCTAGGGAGTCTGAACAGTGAGCTTGCTCAGAACAAAAGAACTGTGCTTCCTACACACACGGGCCATATCTAGTTCATCTCTGCTTAGGAAACTGACATGAACAGTAGCTCCGCTTCAGTCCAATACACTGTACTTGCTGGGAACAGACGCCAGTGCTATTTGTACTGTGTATGGAAATGGGAACGCAATAGTGACTTTCCTTACCAGAGAACACCTCTTGCTCCTAGGACCAGAAACTGCATGGGATTCAACTCCATTTCTGACTGGGAAACAAACACTAGCTCGCCTTACAAGAAACACACTCTGCTTTTGAGAAAAGAGCACTCTTCTACTCTACTGTGTTTCCTATGGGGTCCGAACAGTGAGCTTGCTCAGAACAAAAGAACTGTGCTTCCTACACACACGGGCCATATCTAGTTCAACTCTGCTTAGGAAACTGACAAGAACAGTAGCTCCGCTTCAGTCCAATACACTGTACTTGCTGGGAACAGACGCGAGTGCTATTTGCACTGTGTATGGCAATGGGAGCGCAATAGTGACTTTCCTTACCAGAAAATAACTCTTAATCGTAGGACCAAAAAGTGCATGTGATTCAACTCCATTTAGGACTGGAAACATACGCTAGCTCGCCTTACAAGAAACACACTCTGCTTTTGAGAAAAGAGCACTCTTCTACTCTACTGTGTTTACTATAGGGCCAGAAGAGTGAGCTTGCTCAGAACAAAAGAACTGTGCTTCCTACAAATACTGCCATATCTAGTTAAATTCTGCTTAGGAAACTGAAAAGAACAGTAGCTCCTGTTCAGTCCAATACACTGTACATGCTGTGAACAGATGCCAGAGCTATTTGCCCTGTGTATGACAATGGTAGCGCAATAGTGACTTTCCTTACCAGAAAACAACTCTTGCTCGTAGGACCAGAAACTGCATGTGATTCAACTCCATTTAGGACTGGGAAACAAACGCTAGCTCGCCTTACTAAAAACACACTCTGCTTTTGAGAAAAGAGCACTCTTCTACTCTACTGTGTTTCCTATAGGGCCAGAACAGTGAGCTTGCTCAGAACAAAAGAACAGTGCTTCATACAAATACTGCCATATCTAGTTCAATTCTGCTTAGGAAACTGAAAAGAACAGTAGCTCCTGTTCAGTCCAATACACTGTACATGCTAGGAACAGACGCCAGTGCTATTTGCCCTTTGTATGACAATGGGAGCGCAATAGTGACTCTTATTACCAGAAAACAACTCTTGCTCGTAGGACAAGAAACTGCATGTGATTCAACTCCATTTAGGACTGGGAAACAAACGCTAGCTCCCCTATCAAGAAAGACACTCTGCTTTTGAGAAAAGAGCACTCTTCTACTCTACTGTGTTTCCTATGGGGTCCGAACAGTGAGCTTGCTCAGAAAAAAAGAACTGTGCTTCCTACACACAGGGGCCATATCTAGTTCAACTCTGCTTAGGAAACTGACAAGAACAGTAGCTCCGCTTCAGTCCAATACACTGTACTTGCTGGGAAGAGACGCGAGTGCTATTTACACTGTGTATGGCAATTGGAGCGCAACAGTGACTTTATTAACAGAAAACAACTCTTGCTTGTAGGAACAAAAACTGCATGTGATTCAACTCCATTTAGGACTGGGAAACAAACGCTAGCTCGCCTTACAAGAAACACACTCTGCTTTTGAGAAAAGAGCAGTCTTCTACTCTACTGTGTTTCCTATGGGGTCCGAACATTGAGCTTGCTCAGAACAAAAGAACTGTGCTTCCTACACACACGGGCCATATCTAGTTCAACTCTGCTTAGGAAACTGACAAGAACAGTAGCTCCGCTTCAGTCCAATACACTGTACTAGCTGGGAAAAGACGCGAGTGCTATTTGCACTGTGTATGGAAATAGGAGCACAATAGTGACTCTTCTTATCAGAAAACAACTCTTACTCATAGGACAAGAAACTGCATGGCATTCAACTCCATTTCTGAGTGGGAAACAAACACTAGCTCGCCTTACAAGAAAGACTCTCTGATTTTGAGAAAAGAGTACTCTTCTACTCTACTGTGTTTCCTATGGGGTCCGAATAGTGAGCTTGCTCAGAAAAAAAGAACTGTGATTCCTACACACACGGGACATATCTCGTTCAACTCTGCTTAGGAAACTGACAAGAACAGTAGCTCTTCTTCAGTCCAATACACTGTACTTGCTGGGAACAGACGCGAGTGCTATTTGCACTGTGTATGTAAATGGGAGCGCAATAGTGACTTTCCTTACCAGAAAACAACTCTTGGTCGTAGGACCAAAAACTGCATGTGATTCAACTCCATTTAGGACTGGGAAACAAACGCTAGATCACCTTACAAAAAACACACTCTGCTTTTAAGAAAAGAGCACTCTTCTACTCTACTGTGTTTTTTATAGGGCCAGAACAGTGAGCTTGCTCAGAACAAAAGAACTGTGCTTCCTACACACAGGGGCCATATCTAGTTATACTCTGCTTAGGAAACTGACAAGAACAGTAGCTCTTCTTCAGTCCAATACACTGTACATGCTGGGAACAGACGCCAGGGCTATTTGCCCTTTGTATGACCTTGGGAGCACAATAGTGACTCTTCTTACCAGAAAACAACTCTTGCTCGTAGGACCAGAAACTGGATGTGATTCAACTCCATTTAGGACTGAGAAACAAACGCTAGCTCTCCTTACAAGAAACACACTCTGCTTTGAGAAAAGAGCACTCTTCTACTCTACTGTGTTTCCTATGGGGTCCAAATAGCGAGCTTGCTCAGAACAAAAGAACTGTGCTTCCTACACACAGGGGCCATATCTAGTTCAACTCTGCTTAGGAAACTGACAAGAACAGTAGCTACGCTTCAGTCCAATACACTGTACTTGCTGGGAACAGACGCGAGTGCTATTTGCACTGTGTATGTAAATGGGAGCGCAATAGTGACTTTCCTTACCAGAAAACACCTCTTGCTCGTAGGACAAAAAACTGCATGTGATTCAAATCCATTTAGGACTGGGAAACAAACGCTAGCTCGCCTTACAAAAAACACACTCTGCTTTTGAGAAAAGAGCACTCTTCTACTCTACTGTGTTTCCTAGGGAGTCTGAACAGTGAGCTTGCTCAGAACAAAAGAACTGTGCTTCCTACACACACGGGCCATATCTAGTTCATCTCTGCTTAGGAAACTGACATGAACAGTAGCTCCGCTTCAGTCCAATACACTGTACTTGCTGGGAACAGACGCCAGTGCTATTTGTACTGTGTATGGAAATGGGAACGCAATAGTGACTTTCCTTACCAGAGAACACCTCTTGCTCCTAGGACCAGAAACTGCATGGGATTCAACTCCATTTCTGACTGGGAAACAAACACTAGCTCGCCTTACAAGAAACACACTCTGCTTTTGAGAAAAGAGCACTCTTCTACTCTACTGTGTTTCCTATGGGGTCCGAACAGTGAGCTTGCTCAGAACAAAAGAACTGTGCTTCCTACACACACGGGCCATATCTAGTTCAACTCTGCTTAGGAAACTGACAAGAACAGTAGCTCCGCTTCAGTCCAATACACTGTACTTGCTGGGAACAGACGCGAGTGCTATTTGCACTGTGTATGGCAATGGGAGCGCAATAGTGACTTTCCTTACCAGAAAATAACTCTTAATCGTAGGACCAAAAAGTGCATGTGATTCAACTCCATTTAGGACTGGAAACATACGCTAGCTCGCCTTACAAGAAACACACTCTGCTTTTGAGAAAAGAGCACTCTTCTACTCTACTGTGTTTACTATAGGGCCAGAAGAGTGAGCTTGCTCAGAACAAAAGAACTGTGCTTCCTACAAATACTGCCATATCTAGTTAAATTCTGCTTAGGAAACTGAAAAGAACAGTAGCTCCTGTTCAGTCCAATACACTGTACATGCTGTGAACAGATGCCAGAGCTATTTGCCCTGTGTATGACAATGGTAGCGCAATAGTGACTTTCCTTACCAGAAAACAACTCTTGCTCGTAGGACCAGAAACTGCATGTGATTCAACTCCATTTAGGACTGGGAAACAAACGCTAGCTCGCCTTACTAAAAACACACTCTGCTTTTGAGAAAAGAGCACTCTTCTACTCTACTGTGTTTCCTATAGGGCCAGAACAGTGAGCTTGCTCAGAACAAAAGAACAGTGCTTCATACAAATACTGCCATATCTAGTTCAATTCTGCTTAGGAAACTGAAAAGAACAGTAGCTCCTGTTCAGTCCAATACACTGTACATGCTAGGAACAGACGCCAGTGCTATTTGCCCTTTGTATGACAATGGGAGCGCAATAGTGACTCTTATTACCAGAAAACAACTCTTGCTCGTAGGACAAGAAACTGCATGTGATTCAACTCCATTTAGGACTGGGAAACAAACGCTAGCTCCCCTATCAAGAAAGACACTCTGCTTTTGAGAAAAGAGCACTCTTCTACTCTACTGTGTTTCCTATGGGGTCCGAACAGTGAGCTTGCTCAGAAAAAAAGAACTGTGCTTCCTACACACAGGGGCCATATCTAGTTCAACTCTGCTTAGGAAACTGACAAGAACAGTAGCTCCGCTTCAGTCCAATACACTGTACTTGCTGGGAAGAGACGCGAGTGCTATTTACACTGTGTATGGCAATTGGAGCGCAACAGTGACTTTATTAACAGAAAACAACTCTTGCTTGTAGGAACAAAAACTGCATGTGATTCAACTCCATTTAGGACTGGGAAACAAACGCTAGCTCGCCTTACAAGAAACACACTCTGCTTTTGAGAAAAGAGCAGTCTTCTACTCTACTGTGTTTCCTATGGGGTCCGAACATTGAGCTTGCTCAGAACAAAAGAACTGTGCTTCCTACACACACGGGCCATATCTAGTTCAACTCTGCTTAGGAAACTGACAAGAACAGTAGCTCCGCTTCAGTCCAATACACTGTACTAGCTGGGAAAAGACGCGAGTGCTATTTGCACTGTGTATGGAAATAGGAGCACAATAGTGACTCTTCTTATCAGAAAACAACTCTTACTCATAGGACAAGAAACTGCATGGCATTCAACTCCATTTCTGAGTGGGAAACAAACACTAGCTCGCCTTACAAGAAAGACTCTCTGATTTTGAGAAAAGAGTACTCTTCTACTCTACTGTGTTTCCTATGGGGTCCGAATAGTGAGCTTGCTCAGAAAAAAAGAACTGTGATTCCTACACACACGGGACATATCTCGTTCAACTCTGCTTAGGAAACTGACAAGAACAGTAGCTCTTCTTCAGTCCAATACACTGTACTTGCTGGGAACAGACGCGAGTGCTATTTGCACTGTGTATGTAAATGGGAGCGCAATAGTGACTTTCCTTACCAGAAAACAACTCTTGGTCGTAGGACCAAAAACTGCATGTGATTCAACTCCATTTAGGACTGGGAAACAAACGCTAGATCACCTTACAAAAAACACACTCTGCTTTTAAGAAAAGAGCACTCTTCTACTCTACTGTGTTTTTTATAGGGCCAGAACAGTGAGCTTGCTCAGAACAAAAGAACTGTGCTTCCTACACACAGGGGCCATATCTAGTTATACTCTGCTTAGGAAACTGACAAGAACAGTAGCTCTTCTTCAGTCCAATACACTGTACATGCTGGGAACAGACGCCAGGGCTATTTGCCCTTTGTATGACCTTGGGAGCACAATAGTGACTCTTCTTACCAGAAAACAACTCTTGCTCGTAGGACCAGAAACTGGATGTGATTCAACTCCATTTAGGACTGAGAAACAAACGCTAGCTCTCCTTACAAGAAACACACTCTGCTTTGAGAAAAGAGCACTCTTCTACTCTACTGTGTTTCCTATGGGGTCCAAATAGCGAGCTTGCTCAGAACAAAAGAACTGTGCTTCCTACACACAGGGGCCATATCTAGTTCAACTCTGCTTAGGAAACTGACAAGAACAGTAGCTACGCTTCAGTCCAATACACTGTACTTGCTGGGAACAGACGCGAGTGCTATTTGCACTATGTATGTAAATGGGAGCGCAATAGTGACTTTCCTTACCAGAAAACACCTCTTGCTCGTAGGACAAAAAACTGCATGTGATTCAAATCCATTTAGGACTGGGAAACAAACGCTAGCTCGCCTTACAAAAAACACACTCTGCTTTTGAGAAAAGAGCACTCTTCTACTCTACTGTGTTTCCTAGGGAGTCTGAACAGTGAGCTTGCTCAGAACAAAAGAACTGTGCTTCCTACACACACGGGCCATATCTAGTTCATCTCTGCTTAGGAAACTGACATGAACAGTAGCTCCGCTTCAGTCCAATACACTGTACTTGCTGGGAACAGACGCCAGTGCTATTTGTACTGTGTATGGAAATGGGAGCGCAATAGTGACTTTCCTTACCAGAGAACACCTCTTGCTCCTAGGACCAGAAACTGCATGGGATTCAACTCCATTTCTGACTGGGAAACAAACGCTAGATCACCTTACAAAAAACACACTCTGCTTTTAAGAAAAGAGCACTCTTCTACTCTACTGTGTTTTTTATAGGGCCAGAACAGTGAGCTTGCTCAGAACAAAAGAACTGTGCTTCCTACACACAGGGGCCATATCTAGTTATACTCTGCTTAGGAAACTGACAAGAACAGTAGCTCTTCTTCAGTCCAATACACTGTACATGCTGGGAACAGACGCCAGTGCTATTTGCCCTTTGTATGACCTTGGGAGCACAATAGTGACTCTTCTTACCAGAAAACAACTCTTGCTCGTAGGACCAGAAACTGGATGTGATTCAACTCCATTTAGGACTGAGAAACAAACGCTAGCTCTCCTTACAAGAAACACACTCTGCTTTGAAAAAAGAGCACTCTTTTACTCTACTGTGTTTCCTATGGGGTCCAAATAGCGAGCTTGCTCAGAACAAAAGAACTGTGCTTCCTACACACAGGGGCCATATCTAGTTCAACTCTGCTTAGGAAACTGACAAGAACAGTAGCTACGCTTCAGTCCAATACACTGTACTTGCTGGGAACAGACGCGAGTGCTATTTGCACTGTGTATGTAAATGGGAGCGCAATAGTGACTTTCCTTACCAGAAAACACCTCTTGCTCGTAGGACAAAAAACTGCATGTGATTCAAATCCATTTAGGACTGGGAAACAAACGCTAGCTCGCCTTACAAAAAACACACTCTGCTTTTGAGAAAAGAGCACTCTTCTACTCTACTGTGTTTCCTAGGGAGTCTGAACAGTGAGCTTGCTCAGAACAAAAGAACTGTGCTTCCTACACACACGGGCCATATCTAGTTCATCTCTGCTTAGGAAACTGACATGAACAGTAGCTCCGCTTCAGTCCAATACACTGTACTTGCTGGGAACAGACGCCAGTGCTATTTGTACTGTGTATGGAAATGGGAACGCAATAGTGACTTTCCTTACCAGAGAACACCTCTTGCTCCTAGGACCAGAAACTGCATGGGATTCAACTCCATTTCTGACTGGGAAACAAACACTAGCTCGCCTTACAAGAAACACACTCTGCTTTTGAGAAAAGAGCACTCTTCTACTCTACTGTGTTTCCTATGGGGTCCGAACAGTGAGCTTGCTCAGAACAAAAGAACTGTGCTTCCTACACACACGGGCCATATCTAGTTCAACTCTGCTTAGGAAACTGACAAGAACAGTAGCTCCGCTTCAGTCCAATACACTGTACTTGCTGGGAACAGACGCGAGTGCTATTTGCACTGTGTATGGCAATGGGAGCGCAATAGTGACTTTCCTTACCAGAAAATAACTCTTAATCGTAGGACCAAAAACTGCATGTGATTCAACTCCATTTAGGACTGGAAACATACGCTAGCTCGCCTTACAAGAAACACACTCTGCTTTTGAGAAAAGAGCACTCTTCTACTCTACTGTGTTTACTATAGGGCCAGAAGAGTGAGCTTGCTCAGAACAAAAGAACTGTGCTTCCTACAAATACTGCCATATCTAGTTAAATTCTGCTTAGGAAACTGAAAAGAACAGTAGCTCCTGTTCAGTCCAATACACTGTACATGCTGTGAACAGATGCCAGAGCTATTTGCCCTGTGTATGACAATGGTAGCGCAATAGTGACTTTCCTTACCAGAAAACAACTCTTGCTCGTAGGACCAGAAACTGCATGTGATTCAACTCCATTTAGGACTGGGAAACAAACGCTAGCTCGCCTTACTAAAAACACACTCTGCTTTTGAGAAAAGAGCACTCTTCTACTCTACTGTGTTTCCTATAGGGCCAGAACAGTGAGCTTGCTCAGAACAAAAGAACAGTGCTTCATACAAATACTGCCATATCTAGTTCAATTCTGCTTAGGAAACTGAAAAGAACAGTAGCTCCTGTTCAGTCCAATACACTGTACATGCTAGGAACAGACGCCAGTGCTATTTGCCCTTTGTATGACAATGGGAGCGCAATAGTGACTCTTATTACCAGAAAACAACTCTTGCTCGTAGGACAAGAAACTGCATGTGATTCAACTCCATTTAGGACTGGGAAACAAACGCTAGCTCCCCTATCAAGAAAGACACTCTGCTTTTGAGAAAAGAGCACTCTTCTACTCTACTGTGTTTCCTATGGGGTCCGAACAGTGAGCTTGCTCAGAAAAAAAGAACTGTGCTTCCTACACACAGGGGCCATATCTAGTTCAACTCTGCTTAGGAAACTGACAAGAACAGTAGCTCCGCTTCAGTCCAATACACTGTACTTGCTGGGAAGAGACGCGAGTGCTATTTACACTGTGTATGGCAATTGGAGCGCAACAGTGACTTTATTAACAGAAAACAACTCTTGCTTGTAGGAACAAAAACTGCATGTGATTCAACTCCATTTAGGACTGGGAAACAAACGCTAGCTCGCCTTACAAGAAACACACTCTGCTTTTGAGAAAAGAGCAGTCTTCTACTCTACTGTGTTTCCTATGGGGTCCGAACATTGAGCTTGCTCAGAACAAAAGAACTGTGCTTCCTACACACACGGGCCATATCTAGTTCAACTCTGCTTAGGAAACTGACAAGAACAGTAGCTCCGCTTCAGTCCAATACACTGTACTTGCTGGGAACAGACGCGAGTGCTATTTGCACTGTGTATGGCAATGGGAGCGCAATAATGACTTTCCTTACCAGAAAACAACTCTTGCTCGTAGGACCAGAAACTGCATTTGATTCAGCTCCATTTAGGAACGGAAACAAATGCTAGCTCGCCTAACAAGAAACACACTCTGCTTTTGAGAAAAGAGCACTTGTCTACACTACTGTTTTTCCTATGGGGTCCGAACAGTGAGCTTGCTCCGAACAAAAGAACTGTGCTTCCTACACACACGGGCCATATCTAGTTCAACTCTGCTTAGGAAACTGAAAAGAACTGTAGCTCCTCTTCAGTCCAATACACTGTACTTGCTGGGAACAGACGCGAGTGCTATTTGCACTGTGTATGGCAATGGGAGCGCAATAGTGACTTTCCTTACCAGAAAACAACTCTTGCTCGTAGGACCAGAAACTGCATGTGATTCAGCTCCATTTAGGACGGGAAACAAATGCTAGCTCGCCTTACAAGAAACACACTCTGCTTTTGAGAAAAGAGCACTCTTCTACTCTAGTGTGTTTCCTATGGGGTTCGAACAGTGAGCTTGCTCAGAACAAAAGAACTGTGCTTCCTACACACACGGACCATATGTAGTTCAACTCTGCTTAGGAAACTGACAAGAACAGTAGCTCCTCTTCAGTCCAATACACTGTACTTGCTGGGAACAGACGCCAGTGCTATTTGCACTGTGTATGGCAATAGGAGCACAAAAGTGTCTCTTCTTATCAGAAAACAACTCTCGCTCATAAGACCAGAAACTGCATGGGATTCAACTCCATTTCTGACTGGGAAACAAACACTAGCTCATCTTACAAGAAAGACACTCTGATTTTGAGAAAAGAGCACTCTTCTACTCTACTGTGTTTCCTATGAGGTCCGAATAGTGAGCTTGCTCAGAACAAAAGAACTGTGCTTCCTACACACAGGGGCCATATCTAGTTCAACTCTGCTTAGGAAACTGACAAGAACGGTAGATCCTCTTCAGTCCAATACAGTGTACTAGCTGGGAACAGACGCGAGTGCTATTTGCCCTGTGTATGGCAATAGGAGCACAATAGTGACTCTTCTTATCAGAGAACAACTCTTACTCATAGGACAAGAAACTGCATGGGATTCAACTCCATTTCTGACTGGGAAACAAACACTACCTCGCCTTACAAGAAAGACTCTCTGATTTTGAGAAAAGAGCACTCTTCTACTCTACTGTGTTTCCTATGGGGTCCAAATAGTGAGCTTGCTCAGAACAAAAGAACTGTGCTTCCTAAACACAGGGGCCATATCTAGTTCAACTCTGCTTAGGAAACTGACAAGAACAGTAGCTCCGCTTCAGTCCAATACACTGTAATTGCTGGGAACAGACGTGAGTGCTATTTGCACTGTGTATGGCAATGGGAGCGCAATAGTGACTTTCCTTACCAGAAAACAACTCTTGGTCGGAGGACCAAAAACTGCATGTGATTCAACTCCATTTAGGACTGGGAAACAAATGCTAGCTTGCCTTACAAGAAACACCCTCTGCTTTTGAGAAAAGAGCATTCTTCTACTCGACTGTGTATCCTATGGGGCCCGAACAGTGAGCTTGCTCAGAACAAAAGAACTGGGCTTCCTACACACACGGGCCATATCTAGTTCAACTCTGCTTAGGAAACTGACAAGAACAGTAGCTCCGCTTCAGTCCAATACACTGTACTTGCTGGGAACAGATGCGAGTGCTATTTACACTGTGTATGGCAATGGGAACGCAACAGTGACTTTATTACCAGAAAACAACTCTTGCTCGTAGGACCAAAAACTGCATGTGATTCAACTCCATTTAGGTCTGGGAAACAAACGCTAGCTCTCCTTACAAGAAACACACTCTGCTTTTGAGAAAAGAGCAGTCATCTACTCTACTGTGTTTCCTATGGGGTCCGAACAGTGAGCTTGCTCAGAACAAAAGAACTGTGCTTCCTACACACAAGTGCCATAACTAGTTCAACTCTGCTTAGGAAACTGACAAGAACGGTAGCTCCTCTTCAGTCCAATACACTGTACTAGCTGGGAACAGACGCGAGTGCTCTTTGCACTGTGTATGGCAATAGGAGCACAATAATGACTCTTCTTATCAGAAAACAACTCTTACTCATAGGACAAGAAACTGCATGGGATTCAACTCCATTTCTGACTGGGAAACAAACACTACCTCGCCTTACAAGAAAGACTCTCTGATTTTGAGAAAAGAGCACTCTTCTACTCTACTGTGTTTCCTGTGTAGTCCAAATAGTGAGTTTGCTCTGAACAAAAGAACTGTGCTTCCTACACACAGGGGCCATATCTAGTTCAACTCTGCTTAGGAAACTGACAAGAACAGTAGCTCCGCTTCAGTCCAATACACTGTAATTGCTGAGAACTGTCGCGAGTGCTATTTGCACTGTGTATGGAAATGGGAGCACAATAATGACTTTCCTTACCAGAAAACAACTCTTGGTCGTAGGACCAAAAACTGCATGTGATTCAACTCCATTTAGGACTGGGAAACAAATGCCAGCTAGCATTAGAAGAAACACACTCTGCTTTTGAGAAAAGAGCACTCTTCTACTCTAGTGTGTTTCCTATTGGGCCAGAACAGTGATTTTGCTCAGAACAAAAGAACTGTGCTTCCTACACACATGGACCATATCTAGTTCAACTCTGCTTTGGAAACTGACAAGAACAGTAGCTCCTGTTCAGTCCAATACACTGTACATGCTGGGAACAGACGCCAGTGCTATTTGCCCTGTGTAATGCAATGGGAGCGCAATAGTGACTTTCCTCACCAGAAAACATCTCTTGCTCGTAGGACCAGAAACTGCATGTGATACAGCTCCATTTAGGACTGAGAAAGAAATGCTACCTCGCCTTACAAGAAACACACTCTGCTTTTGAGAAAAGAGCACTCTTCTACTCTACTGTGTTACCTATGGGGTCCGAAAGGTGAGCTTGCTCAGAACAAAAGAACTGTGCTTCCTACACACACGGACCATATGTAGTTCAACTCTGCTTAGGAAACTGACAAGAACAGTAGCTCCGCTTCAGTCCAATACACTGTACTTGCTGGGAACAGACGCGAGTGCTATTTGCACTGTGTATGGCAATAGGAGCACAATAGTGTCTCTTCTTATCAGAAAACAACTCTTGCTCATAGGACCAGAAACTGCATGGGATTCAACTCCATTTCTAACTGGGAAACAAATACTAGCTCGCCTTACAAGAAAGACACTCTGATTTTGAGAAAAGAGCACTCTTCTACTCTACTGTGTTTCCTATGGGGTCCGAATAGTGAGCTTGGTCAGAACAAAAGAACTGTGCTTCCTACACACAGGGGCCATATCTAGTTCAACTCTGCTTAGGAAACTGACAAGAACAGTAGCTCCGCTTCAGTCCAATACACTGTACTTGCTGGGACCAGACATGAGTGCTATTTGCACTGTGTATGTAAATGGGAGCGCAATAGTGACTTTCCTTACCAGAAAACAACTCTTGGTCGTAGGACCAAAAACTGCATGTGATTCAACTCCATTTAGGACTGGGAAAGGAACGCTAGCTCTCCTTACAAGAAACACACTCTGCTTTTGAGAAAAGAGCACTCTTCTACTCTACTGTGTTTCCTATGGGGTCCGAAGAGTGAGCTTGCTCAGAACAAAAGAACTGTGCTTCCTACACACACGGGCCATATCTAGTTCAACTCTGCTTAGGAAACTGACAGGAACGGTAGCTCCTCTTCAGTCCAATACACTGTACTAGCTGGGAACAGACGCGAGTGCTATTTGCACTGTGTATGGCAATAGGAGCACAATAGTGACTCTTCTTATCAGAAAACACCTCTTGCTCATAGGACCAGAAACTGCATGGGATTCAACTCCATTTCTGACTGGGAAACAAACACTAGTTAGCCTTATAAGAAACACACTCTGCTTTTGAGAAAAGAGCACTCTTCTACTCTAATGTCTTTTCTATGGGGTCCGAACAGTGACCTTGCTCAGAACAAAACAACTGTGCTTCCTACACACAGGGGCCATATCTAGTTCAACTCTGCTTAGGAAACTGACAAGAACAGTAGCTCCACTTCAGTCCAATGCACTGTACTTGCTGGGAACAGACGCCAGTGCTATTTGCCCTGTGTATGACAATGGGAGCACAATAGTGACTCTTCTTACTAGAAAACAACTCTTGCTCGTAGGACCAGAAACTGCATGGGTTTCAACTCCATTTCTGACTGGAAAACAAACACTAGTTCGCGATACAAGAAACACACTCTCCTTTTGAGAAAAGAGCACTCTTCTACTCTAATGTGTTTCCTATGGGGTCCGAACAGTGAGCTTGCTCAGAACAAAAGAACTGTGCTTCCTACACACATGGGCCATATCTAGTACAACTCTGCTTAGGAAACTGACAAGAACAGTAGTTCTGCTTCAGTCCAATACACTGTACTTGCTGGGAACAGACGCGAGTGCTATTTGCACTGAGTATGGAAATGGGAGCGCAATAGTGACTTTTCTTACCAGAAAACCACTCTTGCTCGTAGGACCAAAAACTGCATGTGATTCAACTCCATTTAGGACTGGGAAACAAATGCTAGCTCGCCTTAAAAGAAACACACTCTGCTTTTGAGAAAAGAGCACTCTTCCACTCTACTGTGTTTCCTATAGGGCCAGAACAGTGAGCTTGCTCAGAACAAAAGAACTGTGCTTCATACAAATACTGCCACATCTAGTTCAATTCTGCTTAGGAAACTGAAAAGAACAGTAGCTCCTGTTCAGTGCAATACACTGTACATTCTGGGAACAGACGCCAGTGCTATATGCCCTGTGTATGACAATGGGAGCGCAATAGTCACTCTTATTACCAGAAAACAACTCTTGCTCGTAGGACAAGAAACTGCATGTTATTCAACTCCATTTAGGACTGGGAAACAACGATAGCTCACGTAACAAGAAACACACTCTGCTTTTGAGAAAAGAGCACTCTTCTAATCGACTGTGTATCCTATGGGGTCCGAACAGTGAGCTTGCTCAGAACAAAAGAACTGGGCTTCCTACACACACGGGCCATATCTAGTTCAACTCTGCTTAGGAAACTGACAAGAACAGTAGCTCTGCTTCAGTCCAATACACTGTACTTGCTGGGAACAGATGCGAGTGCTATTTACACTGGGTATGGCAATGGAAGTGCAACAGTGACTTTATTACCAGAAAACAACTCTTGCACGTAGGACCAAAAACTGCATGTGATTCAACTCCATTTAGGACTGGGAAACAAACGCTAGCTCGCCTTACAAGAAACCCACTCCGCTTTTGAGAAAAGAGCAGTCTTCTACTCTACTGTGTTTCCTATGGGGTCCGAACAGTGAGCTTGCTCAGACCAAAGAACTGTGCTTCCTACACACACGGGCCATATCTAGTTCAACTCTGCTTAGGAAACTGACAAGAACGGTAGCTCCTCTTCAGTCCAATACACTGTACTAGCTGGGAACAGACGCGAGTGCTATTTGCAATGTGTATGGCAATAGGAGCACAATAGTGACTCTTCTTATCAGAAAACAACTCTTACTCATAGGACAAGAAACTGCATGGGATTCAACTCCATTTAGGACTGGGAAACAAACACTAGCTCGCCTTACAAGAAAGACTCTCTGATTTTGAGAAAAGAGCACTCTTCTACTCTACTGTGTTTCCTGTGGGGTCCAAATAGTGAGCTTGCTCCGAACAAAAGAACTGTGCTTCCTACACACAGGGGCCATATCTAGTTCATCTCTGCTTAGGAAACTGACAAGAACAGTAGCTCCTGTTCAGTCCAATACACTGTACATGCTGGGAACAGACGCCAGTGCTCTTTGCCCTGTGTAATGCAATGGGAGCGCAATAGTGACTTTCCTTACCAGAAAACAACTCTTGCTCGTAGGACCAGAAACTGCATGTGATACAGCTCCATTTAGGACTGAGAAAGAAATGCTACCTCGCCTTACAAGAAACACACTCTGCTTTTGAGAAAAGAGCACTCTTCTACTCTACTGTGTTACCTATGGGTCCGAATGGTGAGCTTGCTCAGAACAAAAGAACTGTGCTTCCTACACACGGACCATATGTAGTTCAACTCTGTTTAGGAAACTGACAAGAACAGTAGCTCCTATTCAGTCCAATACACTGTACTTGCTGGGAACAGACGCCAGTGCTATTTGCACTGTGTATGGCAATAGGAGCACAATAGTGTCTCTTCTTTTCAGAAAACAACTCTTGCTCATAGGACCAGAAACTGCATGGGATTCAATTCCATTTCTGACTGGGAAACAAACACTAGCTCGCCTTACGAGAAAGACACTCTGATTTTGAGAAAAGAGCACTCTACTACTCTACCGTGTTTCCTACGGGGTCCAAATATTGAGCTTGCTCAGAACAAAAGAACTGTGCTTCCTACACACAGGGGCCATATCTAGTTCAACTCTGCTTAGGAAACTGACAAGAACAGTAGCTCCACTTAAGTCCAATACACTGTAATTGCTGGGAACAGACGCGAGTGCTATTTGCACTGTGTATGGCAATGGGAGCGCAATAGTGACTTTCCTTACCAGAAAACAACTCTTGGTCGGAGGACCAAAAACTGCATGTGATTCAACTCCATTTAGGACTGGGAAACAAATGCTAGCTTGCCTTACAAGAAACACCCTCTGCTTTTGAGAAAAGAGCATTCTTCTACTCGACTGTGTATCCTATGGGGCCCGAACAGTGAGCTTGCTCAGAACAAAAGAACTGGGCTTCCTACACACACGGGCCGTATCTAGTTCAACTCTGCTTAGGAAACTGACAAGAACAGTAGCTCCGCTTCAGTCCAATACACTGTACTTGCTGGGAACAGATGCGAGTGCTATTTACACTGTGTATGGCAATGGGAACGCAACAGTGACTTTATTACCAGAAAACAACTATTGCTCGTAGGACCAAAAACTGCATGTGATTCAACTCCATTTAGGTCTGGGAAACAAACGCTAGCTCACCTTACAAGAAACACACTCTGCTTTTGAGAAAAGAGCAGTCTTCTACTCTACTGTGCTTCCTATGGGGTCCGAACAGTGAGCTTGCTCAGAACAAAAGAACTGTGCTTCCTACACACACGTGCCATAACTAGTTCAACTCTGCTTAGGAAACTGACAAGAACGGTAGCTCCTCTTCAGTCCAATACACTGTACTAGCTGGGAACAGACGCGAGTGCTCTTTGCACTGTGTATGGCAATAGGAGCACAATAATGACTCTTCTTATCAGAAAACAACTCTTACTCATAGGACAAGAAACTGCATGGGATTCAACTCCATTTCTGACTGGGAAACAAACACTAGCTCGCCTTACAAGAAAGACTCTCTGATTTTGAGAAAAGAGCACTCTTCTACTCTACTGTGTTTCCTGTGTGGTCCAAATAGTGAGCTTGCTCCGAACAAAAGAACTGTGCTTCCTACACACAGGGGCCATATCTAGTTCAACTCTGCTTAGGAAACTGACAAGAACAGTAGCTCCGCTTCAGTCCAATACACTGTAATTGCTGGGAACTGTCGCGAGTGCTATTTGCACTGTGTATGGAAATGGGAGCACAATAATGACTTTCCTTACCAGAAAACAACTCTTGGTCGTAGGACCAAAAACTGCATGTGATTCAACTCCATTTAGGACTGGGAAACAAATGCCAGCTAGCATTAGAAGAAACACACTCTGCTTTTGAGAAAAGAGCACTCTTCTACTCTAGTGTGTTTCCTATTGGGCCAGAACAGTGATTTTGCTCAGAACAAAAGAACTGTGCTTCCTACACACATGGACCATATCTAGTTCAACTCTGCTTTGGAAACTGACAAGAACAGTAGCTCCTGTTCAGTCCAATACACTGTACATGCTGGGAACAGACGCCAGTGCTATTTGCCCTGTGTAATGCAATGGGAGCGCAATAGTGACTTTCCTCACCAGAAAACATCTCTTGCTCGTAGGACCAGAAACTGCATGTGATACAGCTCCATTTAGGACTGAGAAAGAAATGCTACCTCGCCTTACAAGAAACACACTCTGCTTTTGAGAAAAGAGCACTCTTCTACTCTACTGTGTTACCTATGGGGTCCGAAAGGTGAGCTTGCTCAGAACAAAAGAACTGTGCTTCCTACACACACGGACCATATGTAGTTCAACTCTGCTTAGGAAACTGACAAGAACAGTAGCTCCTATTCAGTCCAATACACTGTACTTGCTGGGAACAGACGCGAGTGCTATTTGCACTGTGTATGGCAATAGGAGCACAATAGTGTCTCTTCTTATCAGAAAACAACTCTTGCTCATAGGACCAGAAACTGCATGGGATTCAACTCCATTTCTAACTGGGAAACAAATACTAGCTCGCCTTACAAGAAAGACACTCTGATTTTGAGAAAAGAGCACTCTTCTACTCTACTGTGTTTCCTATGGGGTCCGAATAGTGAGCTTGGTCAGAACAAAAGAACTGTGCTTCCTACACACAGGGGCCATATCTAGTTCAACTCTGCTTAGGAAACTGACAAGAACAGTAGCTCCGCTTCAGTCCAATACACTGTACTTGCTGGGACCAGACATGAGTGCTATTTGCACTGTGTATGTAAATGGGAGCGCAATAGTGACTTTCCTTACCAGAAAACAACTCTTGGTCGTAGGACCAAAAACTGCATGTGATTCAACTCCATTTAGGACTGGGAAAGAAACGCTAGCTCTCCTTACAAGAAACACACTCTGCTTTTGAGAAAAGAGCACTCTTCTACTCTACTGTGTTTCCTATGGGGTCCGAAGAGTGAGCTTGCTCAGAACAAAAGAACTGTGCTTCCTACACACACGGGCCATATCTAGTTCAACTCTGCTTAGGAAACTGACAGGAACGGTAGCTCCTCTTCAGTCCAATACACTGTACTAGCTGGGAACAGACGCGAGTGCTATTTGCACTGTGTATGGCAATAGGAGCACAATAGTGACGCTTCTTATCAGAAAACACCTCTTGCTCATAGGACCAGAAACTGCATGGGATTCAACTCCATTTCTGACTGGGAAACAAACACTAGTTAGCCTTATAAGAAACACACTCTGCTTTTGAGAAAAGAGCACTCTTCTACTCTAATGTCTTTTCTATGGGGTCCGAACAGTGACCTTGCTCAGAACAAAACAACTGTGCTTCCTACACACAGGGGCCATATCTCGTTCAACTCTGCTTAGGAAACTGACAAGAACAGTAGCTCCACTTCAGTCCAATGCACTGTACTTGCTGGGAACAGACGCCAGTGCTATTTGCCCTGTGTATGACAATGGGAGCACAATAGTGACTCTTCTTACTAGAAAACAACTCTTGCTCGTAGGACCAGAAACTGCATGGGTTTCAACTCCATTTCTGACTGGAAAACAAACACTAGTTCGCGATACAAGAAACACACTCTCCTTTTGAGAAAAGAGCACTCTTCTACTCTAATGTGTTTCCTATGGGGTCCGAACAGTGAGCTTGCTCAGAACAAAAGAACTGTGCTTCCTACACACATGGGCCATATCTAGTACAACTCTGCTTAGGAAACTGACAAGAACAGTAGTTCTGCTTCAGTCCAATACACTGTACTTGCTGGGAACAGACGCGAGTGCTATTTGCACTGAGTATGGAAATGGGAGCGCAATAGTGACTTTTCTTACCAGAAAACCACTCTTGCTCGTAGGACCAAAAACTGCATGTGATTCAACTCCATTTAGGACTGGGAAACAAATGCTAGCTCGCCTTAAAAGAAACACACTCTGCTTTTGAGAAAAGAGCACTCTTCCACTCTACTGTGTTTCCTATAGGGCCAGAACAGTGAGCTTGCTCAGAACAAAAGAACTGTGCTTCATACAAATACTGCCACATCTAGTTCAATTCTGCTTAGGAAACTGAAAAGAACAGTAGCTCCTGTTCAGTGCAATACACTGTACATTCTGGGAACAGACGCCAGTGCTATATGCCCTGTGTATGACAATGGGAGCGCAATAGTGACTCTTATTACCAGAAAACAACTCTTGCTCGTAGGACAAGAAACTGCATGTTATTCAACTCCATTTAGGACTGGGAAACAACGATAGCTCACGTAACAAGAAACACACTCTGCTTTTGAGAAAAGAGCACTCTTCTAATCGACTGTGTATCCTATGGGGTCCGAACAGTGAGCTTGCTCAGAACAAAAGAACTGGGCTTCCTACACACATGGGCCATATCTAGTTCAACTCTGCTTAGGAAACTGACAAGAACAGTAGCTCTGCTTCAGTCCAATACACTGTACTTGCTGGGAACAGATGCGAGTGCTATTTACACTGGGTATGGCAATGGAAGTGCAACAGTGACTTTATTACCAGAAAACAACTCTTGCACGTAGGACCAAAAACTGCATGTGATTCAACTCCATTTAGGACTGGGAAACAAACGCTAGCTCGCCTTACAAGAAACCCACTCCGCTTTTGAGAAAAGAGCAGTCTTCTACTCTACTGTGTTTCCTATGGGGTCCGAACAGTGAGCTTGCTCAGAACAAAAGAACTGTGCTTCCTACACACACGGGCCATATCTAGTTCAACTCTGCTTAGGAAACTGACAAGAACGGTAGCTCCTCTTCAGTCCAATACACTGTACTAGCTGGGAACAGACGCGAGTGCTATTTGCAATGTGTATGGCAATAGGAGCACAATAGTGACTCTTCTTATCAGAAAACAACTCTTACTCATAGGACAAGAAACTGCATGGGATTCAACTCCATTTCTGACTGGGAAACAAACACTAGCTCGCCTTACAAGAAAGACTCTCTGATTTTGAGAAAAGAGCACTCTTCTACTCTACTGTGTTTCCTGTGGGGTCCAAATAGTGAGCTTGCTCCGAACAAAAGAACTGTGCTTCCTACACACAGGGGCCATATCTAGTTCATCTCTGCTTAGGAAACTGACAAGAACAGTAGCTCCTGTTCAGTCCAATACACTGTACATGCTGGGAACAGACGCCAGTGCTCTTTGCCCTGTGTAATGCAATGGGAGCGCAATAGTGACTTTCCTTACCAGAAAACAACTCTTGCTCATAGGACCAGAAACTGCATGTGATACAGCTCCATTTAGGACTGAGAAAGAAATGCTACCTCGCCTTACAAGAAACACACTCTGCTTTTGAGAAAAGAGCACTCTTCTACTCTACTGTGTTACCTATGGGTCCGAATGGTGAGCTTGCTCAGAACAAAAGAACTGTGCTTCCTACACACGGACCATATGTAGTTCAACTCTGTTTAGGAAACTGACAAGAACAGTAGCTCCTATTCAGTCCAATACACTGTACTTGCTGGGAACAGACGCCAGTGCTATTTGCACTGTGTATGGCAATAGGAGCACAATAGTGTCTCTTCTTTTCAGAAAACAACTCTTGCTCATAGGACCAGAAACTGCATGGGATTCAATTCCATTTCTGACTGGGAAACAAACACTAGCTCGCCTTACGAGAAAGACACTCTGATTTTGAGAAAAGAGCACTCTACTACTCTACTGTGTTTCCTACGGGGTCCAAATATTGAGCTTGCTCAGAACAAAAGAACTGTGCTTCCTACACACAGGGGCCATATCTAGTTCAACTCTGCTTAGGAAACTGACAAGAACAGTAGCTCCACTTAAGTCCAATACACTGTAATTGCTGGGAACAGACGCGAGTGCTATTTGCACTGTGTATGGCAATGGGAGCGCAATAGTGACTTTCCTTACCAGAAAACAACTCTTGGTCGGAGGACCAAAAACTGCATGTGATTCAACTCCATTTAGGACTGGGAAACAAATGCTAGCTTGCCTTACAAGAAACACCCTCTGCTTTTGAGAAAAGAGCATTCTTCTACTCGACTGTGTATCCTCTGGGGCCCGAACAGTGAGCTTGCTCAGAACAAAAGAACTGGGCTTCCTACACACACGGGCCGTATCTAGTTCAACTCTGCTTAGGAAACTGACAAGAACAGTAGCTCCGCTTCAGTCCAATACACTGTACTTGCTGGGAACAGATGCGAGTGCTATTTACACTGTGTATGGCAATGGGAACGCAACAGTGACTTTATTACCAGAAAACAACTCTTGCTCGTAGGACCAAAAACTGCATGTGATTCAACTCCATTTAGGTCTGGGAAACAAACGCTAGCTCACCTTACAAGAAACACACTCTGCTTTTGAGAAAAGAGCAGTCTTCTACTCTACTGTGCTTCCTATGGGGTCCGAACAGTGAGCTTGCTCAGAACAAAAGAACTGTGCTTCCTACACACACGTGCCATAACTAGTTCAACTCTGCTTAGGAAACTGACAAGAACGGTAGCTCCTCTTCAGTCCAATACACTGTACTAGCTGGGAACAGACGCGAGTGCTCTTTGCACTGTGTATGGCAATAGGAGCACAATAATGACTCTTCTTATCAGAAAACAACTCTTACTCATAGGACAAGAAACTGCATGGGATTCAACTCCATTTCTGACTGGGAAACAAACACTAGCTCGCCTTACAAGAAAGACTCTCTGATTTTGAGAAAAGAGCACTCTTCTACTCTACTGTGTTTCCTGTGTGGTCCAAATAGTGAGCTTGCTCCGAACAAAAGAACTGTGCTTCCTACACACAGGGGCCATATCTAGTTCAACTCTGCTTAGGAAACTGACAAGAACAGTAGCTCCGCTTCAGTCCAATACACTGTAATTGCTGGGAACTGTCGCGAGTGCTATTTGCACTGTGTATGGAAATGGGAGCACAATAATGACTTTCCTTACCAGAAAACAACTCTTGGTCGTAGGACCAAAAACTGCATGTGATTCAACTCCATTTAGGACTGGGAAACAAATGCCAGCTAGCATTAGAAGAAACACACTCTGCTTTTGAGAAAAGAGCACTCTTCTACTCTAGTGTGTTTCCTATTGGGCCAGAACAGTGATTTTGCTCAGAACAAAAGAACTGTGCTTCCTACACACATGGACCATATCTAGTTCAACTCTGCTTTGGAAACTGACAAGAACAGTAGCTCCTGTTCAGTCCAATACACTGTACATGCTGGGAACAGACGCCAGTGCTATTTGCCCTGTGTAATGCAATGGGAGCGCAATAGTGACTTTCCTCACCAGAAAACATCTCTTGCTCGTAGGACCAGAAACTGCATGTGATACAGCTCCATTTAGGACTGAGAAAGAAATGCTACCTCGCCTTACAAGAAACACACTCTGCTTTTGAGAAAAGAGCACTCTTCTACTCTACTGTGTTACCTATGGGGTCCGAAAGGTGAGCTTGCTCAGAACAAAAGAACTGTGCTTCCTACACACACGGACCATATGTAGTTCAACTCTGCTTAGGAAACTGACAAGAACAGTAGCTCCTATTCAGTCCAATACACTGTACTTGCTGGGAACAGACGCGAGTGCTATTTGCACTGTGTATGGCAATAGGAGCACAATAGTGTCTCTTCTTATCAGAAAACAACTCTTGCTCATAGGACCAGAAACTGCATGGGATTCAACTCCATTTCTAACTGGGAAACAAATACTAGCTCGCCTTACAAGAAAGACACTCTGATTTTGAGAAAAGAGCACTCTTCTACTCTACTGTGTTTCCTATGGGGTCCGAATAGTGAGCTTGGTCAGAACAAAAGAACTGTGCTTCCTACACACAGGGGCCATATCTAGTTCAACTCTGCTTAGGAAACTGACAAGAACAGTAGCTCCGCTTCAGTCCAATACACTGTACTTGCTGGGAACAGACATGAGTGCTATTTGCACTGTGTATATAAATGGGAGCGCAATAGTGACTTTCCTTACCAGAAAACAACTCTTGGTCGTAGGACCAAAAACTGCATGTGATTCAACTCCATTTAGGACTGGGAAAGAAACGCTAGCTCTCCTTACAAGAAACACACTCTGCTTTTGAGAAAAGAGCACTCTTCTACTCTACTGTGTTTCCTAGGGGTCCGAAGAGTGAGCTTGCTCAGAACAAAAGAACTGTGCTTCCTACACACACGGGCCATATCTAGTTCAACTCTGCTTAGGAAACTGACAGGAACGGTAGCTCCTCTTCAGTCCAATACACTGTACTAGCTGGGAACAGACGCGAGTGCTATTTGCACTGTGTATGGCAATAGGAGCACAATAGTGACTCTTCTTATCAGAAAACACCTCTTGCTCATAGGACCAGAAACTGCATGGGATTCAACTCCATTTCTGACTGGGAAACAAACACTAGTTAGCCTTATAAGAAACACACTCTGCTTTTGAGAAAAGAGCACTCTTCTACTCTAATGTCTTTTCTATGGGGTCCGAACAGTGACCTTGCTC